>NW_016162114.1:0-41657 GCF_001687245.7 Rhagoletis zephyria | reverse complement strand
CTTCTTCCTTGTTTGAGTCTAATCTATTCATGTACATACATACATACATTTTATTCCTGAACTGCTGCTTAGCACGTTTCTTTAATTCGCTATCAATATTAAAGCATACATTTAGGGGGCATTTCCGCCCCAACCATGTACATGTGTGCATTGGTATTGGTGTGACTTTTGAATTGATTTTTTCGCTCTATTTTAAACTGATTTGAAATTTTAAAAATTGCCTGCACATCAGCATCAAAATACCTTTCTAATGATATATAACTGTTTATACCTTAGAAGTATAGTTTAGCCGTAAAAGGGGTGTAAAGGAAACATGATTGCCTATTTATATATATGATTAACCTCAGCTATAATATTTTACCAGGTGATGCATTGTGGGGTGTAGAAAAAATTTGCTTCAAAATGTCAGTTTCGAAAAAATTGCTTATACGACAATACGATATTTATGTAGGTACTTAAATACATATTCTCTTACATCTTTATCATTTTCCATTCTAAATCCATATTCAAGTATTTCACTAAATATTCACACAAAAATAAAGTTTCACAGCATTTTAAAGTAATCTCACCATCATGCCTTTCATGTTAACGTCATTGTATTTGTGTACGTGTTTGATACCAATCTTCCCACACATGCCTTTTGATGCTATTGAAAAATTGAAAAACTGCGGGTGTTCATTTTATGGCTTAGAGCCAAGCGTTCGGACCAAATGGCTTTATTGCATCATCAGCTGCAGCAGCTGGTACATGGACGAGAGGGCAATGTGTAACAGCAGCAGCCGAAGCACAACCATTGCCAGCATCATCAAACATCGTCATTGTCAAGCAATAGCGATACGAAGGCGTCAGCCAGTCAGTCAATGACATCAACGCCGCGCAAATGATTGGGTCGAAATTTTATTAGCCAGCTGTACATTTGAAATTGATTTTTCTCTACGAATCTATTCATTTTATTATCTGAAATTTATATGTGTATATTTATTTATTTGCTTACATACATACTTACATTTGTATGCACATAGGTGTGTACTAGGGTGTTACAAAACAAGTAAAGTCGGAATTGAAAAGCTCTTGCCCTCTAGGATTGTTCTATAACGAAAACAAATTCACCCCTATTTTTTTATTATTTTGAAATCAAAAATTATTAAGAGGTCGCTCAAAGCGTTAAAAGATTTTTTTCCTTATAAAATACAAGGAAAACTTTGAGCGCTTTAGCGACCTCTAGATATTTTATGATTTCAAAAAAAGGGTATATTTTTTCAGTATAGAACAATCCTAGGGGGTGGCAGCACAAAAATTCGGACTTTACTTATTCACATGCATTTTTGGATCACCCTAGTGTGCACACGTTCCAAGGCAAGCGTACATAATTGTACACATTTATTTGCAGACAGACTGCAACAGTTGATCCTTTGAAGTTTTTGGCGTAAATATTTAGTGAAAAATATTATTTTACAATTACTTTCTTATGTATGTACGAATGCTTTTCGGTGCATTGTTTATTTTGCTCATTCCATTGGAATGACTTGCCCACAAATTCAATTACATTTGTACATTGATCAATTGTTTTCTGTGCGCTTAATTTACTTTTGCATTTCAACTGGCGGTCTGTTTATTTGCATGGGAGTGCCTGAATTTTGAAATTTGCAAATTTATCTGTTTGGAAACAATTAATATAGTGTGTGCAAAGAGAATGAACTTAGATTGACAATAAATAATAAATTAAAAATGTATACATACATATGTTAAAACGATAATATAAAATTTCGATTTTACTTTTACTTGTCCTCAATTTGAAAAAGTGTTTGTGAAGTGCAGAAAGAAAAAGTATGCAAAGTAAAATTTGTATGAGGCTATTTACATAGAAACTTGTTTAAAGAAAACAACCTCCCGATTACGTCTGCATCACTCCTGCATTGCTTTTTGACTAGTTTCAAATTAGCTTTTTGTATTTAACTACAAGTTATATATTTTATAGAAATCCCACAAAAATCAAACTAAAAGTTTGTTATTTTTTATCAATTGATAATTTTTTTTCTGCAGGGTAACGCTGCATACCACCACTTCGAAAGGAACATCTGTAATTGGTAAAATTTTTTCTCACAGCGCACAGGGGGGTAAATGCTTAAAAATATAGAGCCTAATTCTGCTGGGCTGCCGAGTTACGTCAGAACTGTTTTTTTTTTTTATTAGATTATTCAGAAAAAACGGGAAAAAATTAATTTCATAATCTTGAGTTGATTTATATTTAAACTAGCTTATACCCGCAGTTTGTTTATACAAATATGAAAAATAATTTTAATGTGTAATTTCTTATTTCTGTTCTCACTGTGTTATGACTGCATATTTTTCAAAGCGAGTGAAGGTGCTTAGGCCGGCTAAAACTATGAAATTATAAAATCTCGTCTGCACGCTTGCTCTTACTACGAAAGATATCAATCCCTCTGTGTTAAGCTTAAAATGGTTCCAGGGATGCGCTTCGTGAACGAGTAACCTTCCGGTAGGTGCACCACCAGGTTCTTAATATTTTCAACTCAACTTCAGTAACCTGGCTTTGATAAAATACCACTTCAAAATACTGTAGCTAAATGCCTCCGCAGGTGTGAACATGAGATTTTTAGATTATAATGAAGATGCCGGCTCTCACTTTTTTATTAACTGAAATTTTTCAATACGGTAGATATAAAATAAATCTCTATAGCAAATTTCATATACTTCCACAGATTTTCTGTGTGGAAATTATAAATTTTTGAGCGAGACAACGGGACCATTTACAATAACTCTGAGATTTATCTATCTCTATCCCTCCAGAGATATATGTATGGGAGGCGCCACGCCTTCTTTCCAATAACTCACATTTTTCTCCAAGAGTAATGGATAGAGTTTATGTGCATAACTCCATACCAAGTTCCAGTATTCTTCCATTAAATTATGGCAAATTGTATGAAAATTCCAATTTGTATAGGAGGGGAAATTATTTTCTGTTTATGATCATTCTTGGGAAGTCCGTTGTAAGTGTGCCAAATTTAGCTCTAATCAGGGAAGCGGTTAAGGAAGTAGCCTATTTTGTAGTCCAGGTCATAAAGTATCATTATGCGAATTTCAGGTATCAACCTTCTTCAAAAGTATTTTCGAAATTAAATTCTCTTAACCCTTTTTCCATTGAGACTTGTATGTAAATATTTGATTTAACTTATTAATTTTTTTCATTATTATTTTTTTATTCCAACTAGTATATGGGTGGACTCGGCCAAAATCGCTTAGGCGGTTACAGCGCCAAATAAGAAGAAGAAGAAGAAGTATATGGGTAAGGCACGGAATTTATTTTTTTCTTCTCTGAAAATACAAATTGGAATGTGATGATTTTTAAACATAGGCAGAGGACATAGAGCCCTGCTAAAATTAATTTTTCTTGCCTCGAAAATTTTCAATTTAATATCAATAAAATTATTTTTTTCCAAACAAATGAAATTTCAACCCATTTCTCCGCCTTCCAGAAAAATTATAATACCAGCTTATCACGGCGAAAGTATTCAAGCATTCACTGCGAAAAAAAAACATGTGAACGGCTAACAGTAGTCTATTCACAATCATAACTTTAGTGCAAGCTTAAACACTACGCATTCATACGAACAGTATATATTAGAGTGGTTATAAAAAATTCGCTTTCGATTTTTACAGGCTCTCACGTCTAGTAATGTGCTACTTAGTAAAAAAATACAATTGTGAAAGTTTAAGCCCAATCCGAACATGTCTTCACGTGCCGAAAGTGCCCTGAATTTTGAAAAAAACGACAATTTTCCAGAAAATACAATATTTTTCTGATTTAGTTTACCACTGACTCAATCTAAAGCTATAAGTTTACCATCAGATTAAAGGGAGTTTTATTGACTTTAAATACATTTTCTTTAAAAATGGTTTCGAAGATATTTAACATTTAATGGTACAAGGAACTTTCTGGTCAGATTTATGGAGTAAATATTACGATTTAAGTATTTTTTATTTATTTTTATTCAACATTTTTTTTTGAGCTTGAGGCCGTTTTTAATGAAAAGCTTATTGGGGAAAAGCAACAATAATTTGAAAAAATGGTAGAAGTGATAGCTATTTCGGAAATCACCATATTTTTTCATCAGACTTCTTTTAGTAGGATTTGAACCGACGATCCCACTGACTCAGCCAGTTGCCTACGCACTGTGTCAAGTTCGCCTTGTGAATTCTTGTTGCTTTTTTCCACTATTTCATTTCGTTAAGCCAACTACAGTCAAGCGCAGCTATTTAAGTGCTATTTAAACTTCAATATGTGGTTGTTGGTTTTTGTCACTAATTCTATTATTATAATGTTTAACTTTTAGTTGTGCTCGTCCTTAAGTTATGAAGAGCGTTCATTATCTTTATGAAGAAAAATCCTACTTCGAAAATAAAATGCGAATAAATTTAGTTTTTTGGCGACTTATTGCCCAACAAAAAATTACTGATTAATTACTCCGAACAAAGAAAATTTATAGAGGTCAAAAAGTTTATGTTAGTATAGGATTTTCACCAATCAATAAATTGTGAGAAAAGAGTATAGAAGAAGAGGCTTATAAAAATATGTCTACATGCAGAGCCTTACAAAACCCTTTTAGAATTAAGGCATTTTACTCTGAGCCTTATAAAATCCTCATTAGAGCACAGTCTATGAGAAGAGCCTTGTAAAATCTTTATTAAACCAGTCGTTCTCCAAACTTAAAGTTGTGTGTTATCCATGACAGTTCTCCGCTTGAGCCAACTGCGTTGCGCAGTCGTTTTGAAAATACTTAATGTTTCATCGTTGATATAGGGTTTTAGACGCTATTTGCTTACACAAAAGAATACCAACCATTTACATTAATAAGTTCAATATATTTCTTAAAAACATTCCTTATTTTTAAACAAACTGTTACGAAAAATGTACGCCCTCAGACAGTTATTCAAATATGTAAACAAAACTAAAAGAAAAACGTTTAAACGAAAAGCACTCTGCATTGAATAATTTTTTTTTAACACTCGTACTAAGGCAACAACGAAACCCAAATTCTGCTGCGAAGCTATGAAACCTTGACAGGAACAGCAAAAGCAACTGACTGCTTGTCAGCAGCACAAGAAACGCGCTAAAGTATGTATGTATGTAAATACATACTTTCTCCACTTTCGCTAGTTCACTTATTTCACACCATTTCTGCTGTTTAAAATTTTCACCCGCGCCTCGTCGTACTCTACTACGTCTCGGTTACTAGAAATTTAAAAAATCTATTTCTGAAACGCAGCAAAGCGATAACAGCAGGTACAGCTGTTGCAACAGCCATGGCCGCCATCTGTTGCCATTGCCATCATTGAGCGCGCCCGTGTGCAAAATATTGCGTATACGCCACGGCTTGCAATAATGTATATAAAAGGTATGCCAGTTTCGTAGCGAGCAAGCATTTTCGCGCAGTTGACATTGCTGCACGTTTACACATGCACTCACACATACATTCAGTAAGTTCATTTCTGCAGCATCAGTTCTATTTGGGTATTCTTGTTATATTTACCCACCAAAAAACACTGCCTTTCAAGGTGCGACTAAACAAGTGCAATTATTTTAATGCACATTTGACTTTTGACATTGTGCTTGGCAAGCTGAAAGTTGCTCGTTGCAAGTGGTGCTCTACGTCGTCTAGCACGTTGAAATTTGGTACGAGAAAAAATGATTTAAATTATTTTTAAAAATACGAATATTTGTTAAATCTCATCACATTTTATGATGACTGTTTTTTCATCGGAAGTGTATATCCTTGCCCACAAATGCTCTGTATAATGAAAGCACGAGTTATTTTAACCGTTCAAGTAGTACATAATTTATTTCTTTATGCCTTCACAATGAAAAGAAGCATTAAGACCATATATGTACATATGTATGTGCATACATATGTAGTGTGTATGTATAACTATTTGAAACTAGCAAACCCGAGTGACGTTGCCCTGCTTAAAATTACTTACATACTAGACCATACAACGAAAGAAATAGTATTATTGAAAATAAGTACTTGAAATTGGAAATATTAGAAAATATTGCCGGTTAAATCATTTAACTCGTTTGATAAACAGTTAAGCGCAGAGTTGTATCAGCTTTCTGTTTCAACTCAATATTCAAAAAACGTATGTATTTCATCAAAAATATTCAAAAACTACAAATTTTATTTCAAAATTTTATCCATGTATGCTCGCCATAAAAGGCACCTACTTCTAGGTTTCGAGATCCCGAATACCAGGAGTTCCGAACCCTTTTTCAGTCCTCAAATCCCGGGATTAAGCCCTCGTGAAGAAATATACGATATTTATAAGCATTATAAATTACGTGGCAAGAATTTGCAATTTATTGTTATAAATTTACAAATGCACCGAAATAGTTGCTAGATTATGTGCACAAGATCCCGAACAGTCGGAATATATTGAAAACCTTAGCAGTAAAAGATCGGACTGTTTTAATAGCATATAAGTATTTGGATTCTAAGGTATTGATTTTTCGAAGAAGAATTGTAGTCAGTATATATACAATATGATATACTAATATTAATACAAATAAATATATGTACATATATGTAAACATAAGCGGAGATATTCTTTTATTTTTAACTTTTTGTAAAAATGATTACGACTGCAATGTGAATGAATTTCAATTTCTTAGTTTTTTGTTTATTCAGTTTGTAGTTAGGGTTTTAAACTNCCAGTATATATACAATGTGATATACTAATATAAAACAAATAAATATATGTACATATATGTAAACATAAGCGGAGATATGCTCTTATTTTTAACTTTTTGTAAAAATGATTACGACTGCAATGTGAATGAATTTCAATTTCTTAGTTTTTTGTTTATTCAGTTTGTAGTTAGGGTTTTAAACTGATATAGACATTTGGGCCATTCCAGCGAAGACGACAACTCAGTTACATTCAATTACATAAATTCTGTTTAAATCTGTAAAAACAGTAAAGCGGGTAGAATAATTCTATAGAACTAGATTGTTATCGACTTCTTTTCACTATTTTCTCTATTTGATTGTTATAAATGCATATATAATATGCTGTAATCTTTTTGTATCAAGTTTTCAAGGCATTCCTCATATACTTAAGGTGACAATGCAACTGAATATGTTCGAAGAATATCTTGATATGGAAAAAATTGCTTACACTGTCAAGAAAAAAAGTGCCAAAATTCAACGCAATTTTTAGCAACTTCAATCTTGCACTTTATTATACTTATACTAAAAAAAAACAATGTTTAGAGTCTAATCAAAAAGTTTGCAATTTAGGTGAAACCTTGCAAATTTTTTTTAATTTTTGTACAAAGTTTGACCTAAAACCTGAGATCTACCACATTTTTTGCCAGATTCTACCACACAGAATTTTTTTAAGTCCGATCACTGTTGAGAAGTTATAAGCGTTCAAGAAAATGCTTATTGGATAACCCACTCGTCACAGCAAAATATGTATTTGTTAACGAAACACACAAATTCTCTAGTTTCCCATTGTTTAAATGAGGTGCCTTTATTAAAAATATAATAAATATTCACATCAAACCAAGAGTGTTCATTTTACTTACGAACTATTTGTGCTCAAAGGTTGAAAAGNTTCAATTTCTTAGTTTTTTGTTTATTCAGTTTGTAGTTAGGGTTTTAAACTGATATAGACATTTGGGCCATTCCAGCGAAGACGACAACTCAGTTACATTCAATTACATAAATTCTGTTTAAATCTGTAAAAACAGTAAAGCGGGTAGAATAATTCTATAGAACTAGATTGTTATCGACTTCTTTTCACTATTTTCTCTATTTGATTGTTATAAATGCATATATAATATGCTGTAATCTTTTTGTATCAAGTTTTCAAGGCATTCCTCATATACTTAAGGTGACAATGCAACTGAATATGTTCGAAGAATATCTTGATATGGAAAAAATTGCTTACACTGTCAAGAAAAAAAGTGCCAAAATTCAACGCAATTTTTAGCAACTTCAATCTTGCACTTTATTATACTTATACTAAAAAAAAACAATGTTTAGAGTCTAATCAAAAAGTTTGCAATTTAGGTGAAACCTTGCAAATTTNCGACGACAACTCAGTTACATTCAATTACATAAACTCTGTTTAAATCTGTAAAAACAGTAAAGCAGGTAGAATAATTCTATAGAACTAGATTGTTATCGCTTCTTTTTCACTATTTTCTCTATTTTATTGTTATAAATGCATATATAATGTGCTGTAATCTTTTTCTATTAAGTTTTGAAGGCATTCCTCATATACTTAAGGTGACAATGCAACTGAATATGTTCGAAAAATATCTTGATACGGAAAAAATTGCTTACACTATCAAGAAAAAAAGTGCCAAAATTCAACGCAATTTTTAGCAACTTCAATCTTGCACTTTATTATACTTATACTAAAAAAAAAAAATGTTTAGAGTCTAATCAAAAAGTTTGCAATTTAGGTGAAACCTTGCAAATTTTTTTTAATTTTTGTACAAAGTTTGACCTAAAACCTGAGATCTACCACATTTTTTGCCAGATTCTACCACACAGAATTTTTTTAAGTCCGATCACTGTTGAGAAGTTATAAGCGTTCAAGAAAATGCTTATTGGATAACCCACTCGTCACAGCAAAATATGTATTTGTTAACGAAACACACAAATTCTCTAGTTTCCCATTGTTTAAATGAGGTGCCTTTATTAAAAATATAATAAATATTCACATCAAACCAAGAGTGTTCATTTTACTTACGAACTATTTGTGCTCAAAGGTTGAAAAGCTGCTAAGAATGAAATATTTATAGTTTGTCTAAAATTGGGAAACGAATCCAACAACTCAGAGAAGCGGGTGTCTTCGTTGCACCACCAGTCACGATTTGAAAATTTTAAATTTCTGTGTAAATTAAATATATAACTAAGTTGTATAAATCATCAGTTTCGTAATATACTGATATCTGAATTCAAGTGCCTACAGTTTGACACCTATCAAAAGAAAAGTTAAAGAAAATTTACTAAAAGTTTGAGAAAAAACGAGAGGGTGGGACACCGTCGTTTTGGAATGCGATATTTATATACCTTTCCTTGAAAACAAAAATTTACAAAAAAAGACTACAAAGCTAGTTTGTTAGCATATTTAAATTAATGGTAATAAAATCCCAAAAATCCCGGGAGTACCAATTTAAGATCCCGAAATCCCGATATTCCCAAAATGGTGCGGGATCGGATGCCTTAATAACTTTTTATTTGCCATTATAACCTACCCACGCAGAGGTTAATAGCGCGCATACGAGTTATGCGTTCTTAAGGCTTTAAGTATACCGTAGGCCTTGATATCATGAAGCCGACATTCGCCTGTACCTATCTTGGTATATCATAGGTCAATATCGAAGTCACACAGCCAACAATATTTTATGCCATTAAATCATCGACGCTTCATTTAACAGCCTAACTGTGATGCTACTTAATGAAGTTTTCGCTCTCAACAACACAACTGGCAATTGACTTCACAAATCATGTCGATTGTTTATCTCAATGGCCTTGTGTGAGGAAATGCATGTCTGTGCGCTTCTCAATACAATAACTATGGCATACTGTGAGGCTGAAGGCCTGCTTTGTGGATGTGCCTGAAGTTTGTAAAGCAGCAGAAAACAACAATTAGAATGGCAGACTAAGAGGCGCTCGCATAGAAATTTTAGTGTCACATTAAATCGCACATGTACAGCGAGTGTGTTTTTTGTGCAAATGTCAGCTATCAACATTTGCGTACGGACACATTCGTACATATTAATGCTTGAGTTGACTGCTTTGGCATAGTAAATCAACTATTCCATGAAACATTTTTACGACAGTATTGCCCGGCATTTATCAGTAGAGCACATATGTACATATCTACCTTTTCAAAGTTTACACATACATACACAACTACATACTAGCGATATGCTCTCCGCCATCTACGGGTCCCCTTGCCAAGGTTAACTAGTATTTTTGCTATGTTTATTGCTTACTATCAGAGCCTAGCCACAAATGTTGGCACCACTACGACACACACACACATACATAAATATTACCATTTTGACTTCCGCTGACAGTGCGTATGACACTTAATGTGGTCGACAAGATAATGTGAGTGTGAAGGCAATGTTATATTTTTATCTGCGCTTGGCTATGGTATGAGCCACGTGCGTGCTGGATTAGTGGGTGTTGCCGCAAAAGCTGACTTAAGTAGACAAAAAAGAACGCAAGTGACGTCGTAGTTGGTTTGACCATATGTCACCGTCTTTTTGAGTGTACTTCTGGCGCGTTCAACTTCAAACGCAGCCACACGTTTCCGCCTCGAAAATGTGTCACGCCATGCATGTATTTTTTTTTTTTTGTTTATAACGTTTTTGACAAATTGCGCTTAATATCCCGACTTAGGTTATTTTAATGGCGGTTGAAGTGTTGAATTATTGATGAAAGCTGAGTAAATATTTGCTTCGGCATTTGATAGACATTCGTGTTAATGATTGTTAAGAAAATAAGTCACACCTGGAAGAATAATGTGGTTAAAATACTTACTTTTTGTCTCCTTCTCTCACAGGACAGAACTTTTGAGAAACAGATGGCGCAATGTTTATATCCTAATCTGAGCGTATGTATGTTTTTTAATCCTTAACTTAAGGTGCGGATGTTCAATAAGGTTTTACTTTTTCAAAAAGAGTTGTCCCCAATTAAGAACTCAAATTATTTAATAAGTTAAATCAATTGTTACAATATGGGTATCAACCGAAATGGGTTTGAAAAGGCTTTATATCTTAACTACGTGTAGAAGGGTTGCTACATGTATAAAAAAATGTTATTCAATTTTAATTAAAAGACTTTGGTAAGTAAATAAGGTATCACTATATGGGTGTCAGACAAAAGAGGTTTAAGAAGGTAGTAGTTTGGAAATATTTTGAATAAGATTGCCACCTATTTGAGAAGTCGAATTAAATTATTTTGTGCTCAATTTATGTGAAATATTAAGGATGGATGTCAAATGAAAGAGCTTCAAGAAATACTTAGTTTGACAATTTAGAATATTTTTGATGTGTTTGAGGGTTGCCCCAGTTTAAAAGGTTAAACTAAAATTATTTAATAAATTAAATGAATTACTAAGCGATGGGTATCAATGGAAATGGGTTTAAAGTCCTTTATTTCAGAATTATATTTAGGAGGGTTGCCACGTGTTTAAAAAATAAATTTCAACTTAATTCATCAGTTACTTGAAATATCTATAACAATGTCATACCAAAAATATTTAAGTAAATTTTGGTTCGAAAAAAATTAAAAAAAAAAAAATCAAATTCAACTTAATTCATTAGTTAATAGAAATATGTATAACAACGTCAGACTATAAAAAGACGAAGAGATAAAGGGGTTGTCGCCTGTTTGACAAGTCGAATTTGTTTTATTTGTACACAAGCCACATAATTGAAATATCGAAATATTAGTGTCAAATGAAAGAGCTTTAAGAAAACTTTAGGCTGATGATGTTTTTATTTAGGGTTGCCATCTATTTTTTTGAAGGTCATCACATCTGCAACGTTATTTCGAATTTCCAAAATGAGAAGTCATTTGAAGAACTCGGATTCTAAATAGATGTGCAATAACGTTTTATTTTTTGAAGTTAAAACTTTATGGAGATACAGGTAGATTTTTAATTTGATGATATGAAACCCGACAAAATGCGTCAATCAGAAATGGTTTAGATGAATCATTAACAATATATTTTTTTTTTTAAGTTAAATTAAATTTCGGCGTTTTAACGCCATGCAGGCTTACTAGTGCAATGTTAATTGTTGTTTTTAACCGACCTCCAAAAAAGGGGGAGGTTATCAGTTCGTCGCAATATTTTTATGTATGTTACTGCATAACTTTGGCCCACGTCAACCGATTTCGATAATTCTCTACATCGGAAAGTTAGTATCTCAGAGGTGGTCCCAGACTAATCTGGTTTAGATCGGATCATTGGACAATGTTATATATATATATATATATTGCTGAAAAATTACCTATTATGTTACGAACACATTCTCTACCAAAATCGCGTGCACAGTCTGTGTGCGCACTCGATCTCCTTTCATTATTCGTATTGATTGTCTGTCAAAACAAAAAAAAAAAAAATGCCAAAAAATTAAGCAAAGGCAAAATGCGGGTATTTGTTGATTAGATCCTTAAAAAAGTTCCGAATTCTGGAAGTCCAAAATCTATTTCAATCGTAAAATAAATGCTTTGCGAAATGTACTTATTGCCTGTGGTCAAGTAGTCTCATATGAATTCTGTCGCAATTCTACAAAGAGAGTGGAGCAATTTAGCTTTTCGCATACCACTTGAATATTTTTCGCAAAACGTAACTCAGAAATAATAATTCTAACTTGTTTGCGTGATTAACGAAAATCACAGCAAAATAAATAAAAGTTAATTGATGTGGAGCAAACAACGGAAAATTTTCTTAAAGTGCACAGAAGAATAATACAGCATAAACAAACACCAACANAATTTAGCTTTTCGCATACCACTTGAATATTTTTCGCAAAACGTAACTCAGAAATAATAATTCTAACTTGTTTGCGTGACTAACGAAAATCACAGCAAAATAAATAAAAGTTAATTGATGTGGAGCAAACAACGGAAGATTTTCTTAAAGTGCACAGAAGAATAATACAGCATAAACAAACACCAACATTTTAAACCAACCAGTGCTAAAAAAAATAATGCCACAACAAAGCAAACGAATCAAAGCTAAAACAACAACAACCAAATGAAATTCGCTTAGCACCATTACCGACTGTTGCGTACACCTGCATAAAAAGAAAAACATTATAAATCTATTTATAATTCAGTAACAGCTCAACACACGNAACAAAGCGAACGAATCAAAGCTAAAACAACAACAACCAAATGAAATTCGCTTAGCACCATTACCGACTGTTGCGTACACCTGCATAAAAAGAAAAACATTATAAATCTATTTATAATTCAGTAACAGCTCAACACACGCATTCTCCACATAGCAGCTGCTAAAAATAAAGCACCTACCAAATACAAACGTACACACGCTGACAACAAAAGCAAAACCTTAAGGCTATATATCGCGCAATTGTAACGCAATAAAAGCAAGTAAATTATTTCCCACCCACACACATTACTAAAGTTCAGCTAAAAACGTCAAATTAAATTAAAACTAAAACCCTCAACTCCATTAAATTGTTGAGTATAAACCTTGTGTGAAACTTGTAGCATTTCGTGAGAGCTCTTCAAGCATTTTAGCGTCCGCACGCCACATTATTCTCGAACTTCAATAATTCTTCTATTGCGCAACAGTTTTATGAGTAACAGCGCCATGGTTGCAGTCGCCATTTGTTGCATACTGGTCCTGCTGGCCGTCTTCATTGTGATCATCATAGTCGTTGGTCAGACGATGGGTGAGCCCAAGTGAGATAAACTTCAACTGGGACCCGGAAATTTCCCAGATGGATAACAAAGGCCCTCGACGAATTGTTAGTTGTTACCGAATATCCAAATGCAATTATTGACCACAGCAATCGAGCGCGCAGCCACATTGCAAAATGTATCAAAAAGAATCACCATCGATGACCGACGAGTACCATTGATGCCCCCATTTGTCAGACAGAGCCGTAAGCAACAACAGCAACAACACTCTCAGCATCATTATCATCATCATCATCATCAACAATATCAAACTAATATGCAAAAACATCAAATACAAACTAGACGCCATGCCCAATCTGCAACAATGTTGCTAGCAACATCATCACAACAAGNGCCATTGATGCCCCCATTTGTCAGACAGAGCCGTAAGCAACAACAGCAACAACACTCTCAGCATCATCATCATCATCATCATCAGCAATATCAAACTAATATGCAAAAACATCAAATACAAACTAAACGCCATGCCCAATCTGCAACAATGTTGCTAGCAACATCATCACAACAAGCAATCGTTTGCTACATGCGCTCCATATGTGCACCATTGGATCCATCGTCAGAACAAAAAAGTGGCTGTGATGAGGAATTACAGAGACATACGAAATTTATGAATAAACATATTTGAAATTAGAAAATATTAATCCAAAAAAAAACAAAAAAAATCGGGAAAATTCAGTGCAGAAAAAATACTCATTGGAAAGTCAATCACGAGTTGCAAAAACCAAAAAAAAGACAAATTTTATACAAAAACCATTGATTATTAAATATATGTATGTATATGTAGTAGTGAAATAAAAGGTATTAAGTGATTGTAGTGTTTTGATAAAAATTGTTACAATTTTCGTGTTTTAAAGAACAAGTAAATTTTAAAACAAGAAAGACGACAGTTGAAAAGCGTTTGATCTAAATTATTGATATATGCGCATATGTAAATGTTGCATTTTTATACACAAAATAAAACGCTGAAGTATCGCATCTCTAAAATCGAAATTGCCGCACCAACTTTCACAAAAACTTTCGCTGTCAGAAGTAGAAGGAAAACAACAAGCCTTCAAGTGACAGGCATAAATATTGTATTTCTCCGAAATTAATGAACGGTAAAGAGTTGCGCATACGAATGAAACTAACAGCTTAAGATAGTGGAAAATGTGCAATGTTCAAATGAGTGCGCAGTCAACCGAGGCCGAATTGCAGTGCATCGAATTGGGCAGCGTCTGCTACAAACGCAAAAAACGCAAAAAAAAATGAAGAAGAACTGAGTGATAAAAAGAAGAATATGCCGCAATAGCGATAGCGTGAGTGGAAACTCAAAGACAATTCAACTTTCGAAATCTGACAGCCAAACAAAAAGTACTTCATTTAATAAAAGAAATGCACACATACATATGTACATGTTCAACTGAATCTTCATAGATGAAATTCCACTTGATTAAATTGTTTACTTGCAAATCAAACGCAAGCTAGACAACAATTTTCAACATAGAATTCCCACTCTCATCCAGCAATAAGCAGTTAGTACGACATTTTCAATCGAAACGCCAATCCTTATGCCAGCTTTTATTTTCATTGGGAGAAAGTTATTAAACATTCGCTCGTTAACGGAAGCAATTTTTAGGTTTTCAATAAAAGTTCAAAGCAGATCAATTCTGAAACTCAATAACCAAACAAACAGCCATAAAAAAGCAGGCAAATTGTGTACAAAAATGCTAGAAACATTTTATAATAATTTTTATAAGTTTTAAAAAATGCAATAATTGTAAATGATAACTAATAAAATAAACCAAATTCTCAACAAAAAATAAATAAATAAATAGAAAAATAACAAAATCACCACATACTAAATAGTTAACCAAACTCAAGCAAGTATAATTGCGGAAATACATGCACACATGCATTGTACTAAAAGCAAGTTAGTAAACAGTTTCCAGTTGAAAAATTAACTACTAGTTAGTTGGTTCAGTGTTTTTCAAGTCCAAACAAACAAATACTTGCCTTTAATGAGTTGACTGATACAACATGTCGTATACGTAGCGCAGTCATTTACATTTTAGCTGATTTTATGCGTTATTGTAGTTTTCCTACTACAATTGTGTTATAAACTGGGAAGTAATTAAATGCATATAATAAAAAGTCAAAAGCAGTATTGGAAAGGTACCAGTAGAATTAAAATATTAATTTAAACATTTAAAAAAGGAGAGCTGAACATGAAAAAGAGGAAGCATAACTAGAGCAAGGAATAAGAATTGAGGAGTGTCGAAAAAGGCGAAAAAAACATGCAGTTGCTCTAAAAAATATCTAAACAAAAAACGTCTTTTTATAGTTATTTCGAAAAGAAGATAAAATGTTGTTCAAATATGAATATCAACAGAACAAAACCCTCATCAATTGTCCCCCGACAAATCAACATATATGCATATATATTTACATCTAAATGAGTTTTAAAAATATACTAAGCATATATACCTAATATACATATTTCTATTTACATATACTTATATGTATTTAATTGTATGTTGTCAATGTAAAATATATGTACTTAAATAAGTCAATGAAAATGTAGCGAATTTAAAACAACAAAATGTCTACCAAAAATATATGTAAACCTGATTGAATATCTACAACAAACACAAACCTGCATATAATATTATAAAATAAAACAAAATAAGGCAAAACTAACCTAACTTAATAAAAAAAGTGAAGCAGACCCTAAATATTAATCAAGATAAAACTGAAGATGGGAAATTAAATAAGCAATTACGAATAAAATATTTACAAAAAAAAAATAAATAATGAAAAAGTTAAATGTAGCAAAATACTAAACAAATATAATTACACTGACAATGTCAATAATAGTAAATACGACATAAATAATGCAAAGGAAGATTAAACGAATGCAAAAACATTGTTTTCTATGTAAATAAAAACAAACGACATTTCACAAACTATGAATAATAAACACTTTCGGGCAAATAATAAAATATGTGTATGTATATGTATATGTGTGTGTGAATTAAAACTATTTAAAATGTCAAAATAAATTGGGTGTACATGTAGAAATTACAATTTGCATAAATGTATAAAATACAGGCATAACTATGTATAACACGATGCATTTAGCAATAAAAACCGTAAACGGAATAATAAAAAAATAACTAAAACTTAACTTATAACAAAATATATATGTACATTAATCTAAATGCATTCAAGCTAATATAATAATTTCGGCTGTAAAAATATTCTATGGTACCATTCGATGCCGTTGTTATAAAACGTATGTGTGCAACAAACCAATACTTAAATGAGTGGATCTAAAGTTAAATAATTACATTTCATCGCAAAATTTCCCAACTCCATCAGTAAAAACAGAAAAATAAAATATATATATATTTCTCTCTGTTAAGACACACCACAGAGATGTAAAGATATTAAAAGGTAAGCTAGATATACTATTTACACACGTATGTATGTATATTATGAGTATGTGCTCAGTACAAAAAGAAATTAGTTTAAATATTAATATTCAACTAGTTTTTTACCTACCACAACTATTTGAAGATTTGATTTTCTTCTTTGAAATGAACTGTGGACTTTATACGAATTTGCATTTGATTTCAACTACTTTAAAAGTTTTAGGAAAATTTACAATCCATTAGATAGCTGTCTCTTGTCAACATTTTAATTTCGTAGCATGTTCAAACGGATTTTCTTATTTGTTTAGAAACTGATAATTGATTTCACAGCTCTCAACTGTCAAACTATAAATTTTATGGCATATTCGGATTTTGAGTGATAACAACAACACAGTTTTATTAAAATTGTAAGAGTCCTTCTAATTTTTTGCTTAAAATATGGCCTCTTCGACCACTGTGCGTGTGTAAGAAGTTCGTCCATCAGAGAAACAAATACTTTTTACAAAGCTTCTAGCAATGCCTTGATTTTTGTGGGGCTTGGAGTACTTAGAATCTAAAAAAATAACACGAACATTAAACAGGAAAAATCTCGGTACGATTTCTAGTGCAGTAAGATAGCCCATGTAATTTATGTCACGTAATTGATTCGAATATAATCAATTTCGGGTTTCTCATTTGGAATTCTCCGAAGTACGTAAACTTAATATTGGGTTGTATATTAAGGTTACTTACATATACCGTTTGAAAATGTAAAATAATTTTTGTATGAATAGAAGCAGGAAATAACGTTACTCATACGACATATCGTATATGACCATACTCGTAGCAGAGACCTGTTTGAGTACTAATAAAATTGGTGTACTTATCCATGATCCGTAACAATTGGTGCAAATATGTACTCATACTAATTACAAAAATACTATGAAAAAATTGCACACGCAAAATATACTTAACTTAAAGTTACCCACGGACGCAAAAACGGAGAACTTGTCAGCTGACACGTTCTATCTTATGGGATCTGCGTGTATAACAAAAACTCACCACCGCATGATCGTGACGTAGAGATTGCTTCTCTCTCTATCTATTAACAGCAAACTTGATAGGGGTATTCTCTGAGTCTTGCAAAGCCCTTGCACGGTGCACGGATTGCACGGTTTGCAAAGCTGTCCCATACGAAAACCGGTTTTAACCGTGCAATCCGTGCAATCTGTGCACCATGCAAGGGCTTTGCAAGACTCAGAGAATACCCCTGATATGTTTCTACGTACTTCTACGCTACGCTACGTACACGTTCGTGGGTAACCATGCTCTTAGTCATTGTACACTAGGGTGGTCCAAAAACAGTAAAGTCGGAATTGTAATGCTCTCACCCCTAGGATTGTTTTGTATCGAAAAAAGTATACCCCTATTTTTTTATTTTGAAATAAAAAAAATATTTAGAGGTCGCTCAAAGCGCTAAAAGTTTTTCATGTTTTTTTTTATATAAGTAAAATACATTTTTTCGTCGAAATGGTATAGAATTCTTGAAAGTCAATATTTTTCGATCGGAAAACTCTGGTTCTCTTCAGGAGACTTTCAATAATAATACCCAATTGTCTATTTAACAATTTTTTAATACCAACGATTTTTTATTGGTCGCCCGATTGCATTTTTCGGGGTTTTTGTGGGTTTTTGGCGGACCTATAAATTATAGTTGGTTATGAAATGAAAGAATGGTTAAATAAACAATTGGGTATTATTACTTGAAATCTCCTGCAGATAAGCAGAGTTTTCTGGTAGAAAATTATTAATTTTTTAACTATTCCATACCATTTCTACGAAAAATGGTTTTTTTCCCCATATAAAATACTTTACAAATTTAGGCGCTTTGAGCGACCTCTAAATATCTTTTGATTTCAAAATAAAAAAAATAGGGGTATCCTTTTCTATATACTCATATACTATATACTCCTGCATTTTTGGACCACCCTATTGTACACATTCTCGCTTTGCGTGACGTGCGTAAAAGAATATTAGTACATATGCTTGAATATTATTCAATTAATTAATTATTAATTATTAATATCCACTAATACTATTTCTTGTGTTATTTAACCAATGACTTAAAAACACGAATAGTTGCATTTCCCTGACTCGTACATAATTGTACCTGGCGTATGAGTAACATTTCCCATGTAAAAGCTTGAATATTTTAAACTTAAATGGAAAATATGTATGGAAAATAACCTAATCTAGAAAAATTGTATACAGATCCGTAATCTACGGCGTTTATTTGTGTAATTTTAGGTCCCTACGGTGTGTGTATTATGCAATGTAAATACTGCTTAAAATATAGAGAAACAGATGCTCCTTTTTATTTAGGAAATGATTGTGTACTTTTAATGTGAAAGCTCAAAAAAGCTATGTGGAGTAAATTCAAGTGTTATTGAGCTTTCGGGTTCTATCCTGCTAAAGTCTGGAAAAAGAAGTCTGATGAAAAGATGTGGTGATCTCCGAAATAGCAGCTATAACTTCTACCGCTTACACTTTGTTGCTTTTTCTATTTCTTCTGATAAACAATCGTGGCACAAAGCTCAATAAAAGCTCAGTTATGCAAGAATTAAGGCGTATCTCCATAACATGCGTATACGTATGCGTGCGTTTGACAGAGAAATTGAATATAAAAATTTGTATGGCTGCACTTACTTAAAATGTAAGAAAATTGTATTAATTTTGATTTCTAAGCGTAAATACAAATGCAATTGCTGAGAATCAAATCAAAGAGAAAAGGTAAGTTTCTAGGTAAGTCAAGTCAAGTCTGGGGGCTGGTTTCTCCAACTCAACTTAACTTAGTTTAGCCAATTTTTTGGACTTAGTCAAGAATAAGCTCAATAAAAAGTAGGCTAACTTTTGACTTAAGTCCAAAAAATGACTAAACTTAGTTAAGTTGAGTTGGGGAAACCAGCCCTAAGTCTTGCATAACACAGCTTTAACGCTACTGAAATAAATATTAATAAGCCGCAATAAAATTTACAATTCAAGTGCTTTTTTTGCTTTTGCAATTAATTATTCTCAAGAATTTTTTTTATTAATATCGATAAAAAATATACGTAACATCTTTTTGTTTTCGTGAAAAAATTTCCTTTTAATACCCATACATATGTATGAATGTCCATATGTAAGCATCAGCAAAACATTACAGCCTTATAATACGTACTTATAAATAAGTAAAGCCCGTTTCTATGCACTGTGAATTTCAATGTCAAAATACTCATAAATATCGATGAATACTGAAAATAAAAACAAAAGCAGAGAACATTATAGAATACGATGGACAAAAAAAATGCCAATGGACGAATAATGCTTTAATGCAAAAAAGGGCAGTAGATCAGGGTTACGATGCTACATTATATGCCGACATCCACAAATCTGTATGCATTCATTCACAGATGGCCACTTGAGCACAGACGCGGACGTGAGCCTCTTCAAAATGGCACTGACAACGGCTGAATTTAAAGCCACCCACCACATCAACAATGACACGGTACCCCTGCCAATTAATCAATAAAATCATTGACAGTCAACAAGAGAACAGCAGCCTGCAACCTCGGTGCTCAAGCACGGGTATCAAGTGGCGTACGTAGACTCGTAGTCAGGGAATCAGGCAGCTAACTATACAAGCATAACGACAATTCATTCATACATATGTACGTTGTCGTGTATGTCTGCATACAAACGTACGTGAGTGTATGCTTGCTGCATTAGGGATGTTTCGAATNACCAATTAATCAATAAAATCATTGACAGTCAACACGAGAACAGCAGCCTGCAACCTCGGTGCTCAAGCACGGGTATCAAGTGGCCTACGTAGACTCGTAGTCAGGGAATCAGGCAGCTAACTATACAAGCATAACGACAATTCATTCATACATATGTACGTTGTCGTGTATGTCTGCATACAAACGTACGTGAGTGTATGCTTGCTGCATTAGGGATGTTTCGAATGTCATATTTTTCACATTCGCGACTCCAAATGCGAATGCGAACTTTCGGAATGCGAATGTGCGAATTCGAATGATCGGAATAACATTAAAAAATCTATAATCAACTTAGTCATAGATTTTGTTACTTAAAAATTTTGTAAATTATTAGAACATTGAACGAGTTCTTAACCTATAGAGTGTTTTAGTGTTTTAATGTAGCTTTACCTAAAGGGGCATATTATATTTCGAAAAATTAATTTTGTTGCCTTTTCTCCCATGAGGCGATTTCTTAGAGGCTCGTATATAAGGCCGGCTGCACTGAACAATTGCTCACTTGAAACGCTGGCGGGCGGAACGCTCAAATATTTGCGGGCCAGGTCAGTCAATTTGCCGCATTTTAGTTTAATAGTTTTCCACCAATCGAGAGGATTTTCACAGAGATCAGCTCGTTTTTCTTTAAGATAAGCCTTCAATTGAGCATTAATTTCACATTTTTTAGTGTTTCCAGATTCTACATCCGAGCCTTCACTTTCGCTGGAGGAATCTAGAATGATTTCTATGTTGCTTATAAGACTTTTAGCAATACTTATTGAAGGTCCATCTATGTTGCTGTATATACTACTTAACCGTTTAGCGCCTGAATATAAAAGCCGGTTATTGTCCGCACCCTGATTAGACAGACTTACCGCCCAANAGGCGGAACGCTCAAATATTTGCGGGCCAGGTCAGTCAATTTGTCCTATTTTAGTTTAATAGTTTTCCACCAATCGAGAGGATTTACACAGAGATCAGCTCGTTTTTCTTTAAGATAAGCCTTCAATTGAGCATTAATTTCACATTTTTTAGTGTTTCCAGATTCTACATCCGAGCCTTTACTTTCGCTGGAGGAATCTAGAATGATTTCTATGTTGCTTATAATATGCTTTTAGCAGTACTTATTGAAGGCCCATCTATGTTGCTGTATATACTACTTAACCGTTTAGCGCCTGAAGATAAAAGCCGGTTATTGTCCGCACCCTGATTAGACAGACTTACCGCCCAATTCTGTGTTGTTTTATATGTAAAGAAATTTGATCAAGATTTTTATCTAGCAAAAGCTCCCATCGCTTTCTGTGTCAATATTTATAAAATAGGAAGCTCTGCGATTTCCACAAGAGGGAAACTGATTTCCACATGTAGTAGAACTGATTTCATTGTCACATATGTATGAAAAATAGGAATTTAACNTTTATTTGTAAAGAAATTTGATCAAGATTTTTATCTAGTAAAAGCTCCCATCGCTTTCTGTGCCAATATTTATAAAATAGGAAGCTCTACGATTTCCACAAGAGGGAAACTGATTTCCACATATAGTAGAACTGATTTCATTGTCACATATGTATGAAAAATAGGAATTTAACATCAAAAAAAAAACCTTTGGACTGCCGTAGCCGAGTAGGCAGAGAAGTCCGCTCTAAATTTTGTGTGTCCCAGGTTCGAATACCGGCACAGGCAGTATTTAATAAATATAAACATATTTTTAAATATACAAAATTTATAATTTTCATAAGAAATTTCAATTTTTAAACGATTGTCAATAGCATTTTCAATCTTGATAATTTATCAAGAACTTTTGATTTCTGCGCTAGAATTACAATTCTTGATAAATAATAAAAAATTTGCAAATTATAAAAAAAAATTTATATAAATATCAAGTGCGCCGAATCGGGGTTTTAGAGCCATTTCAACAATATTAGAGTGAGCTCTCGGCCCATGTACACATTCGCATTCGCAAAACATTCGTATTCGTATTTGATGCGAATGCGAATGTGCAAAATGTTGCGAATCATTCGCATAACGAATGCGAATGCAAATATTCGCACCATCCCTGATCTGCATACACGTTTTTCAGATATACGATATACATACATACATATAAACCAGTGCAATTTGTATTCGTTGATTGTTCATACGTATTATAAATTGTATGCAGTGTAACAAAGAGCTACAAGTCACTATGCAGCTATGCTTTTTCGGGCAACAAACGCATATCTGGCATTCACACTGGTGCGCACACATGAGACGCTTTGCAAGCGATGCAACTCAGATGATTTAAAGACTCAATTATGTGATGATGATGATGGGTGGATGATGAAATGGTAAATTCTTGAAAATCTGCAAAGACGAGGGCATCGAATGCGCTGAAAGGCATTTAATTGAATGAACAACAGTGCCGTTGGATGTAAGTAGTATGTAGATGTGTCCAACAAATGATATAATTTGCGAGCAATGTTGAACATGGCAAAGGACAGCTCATCATCGTATGGTCCATTAACACTTAAGCTCACATTACGCAAGCCAATGCTCTGCATACATATGTATATTATCAAGAATATTTTCCAGAATGCACACAAATGTATGGATTAAATACACTGCCAGTATATGTACATTAGGTTGCATCACTCCCCATACAAAAAAAAATCGGTACTGTTTCAAGACGTCCACCAAAATATTTCGGAAAAATATTAAGATTTACGTGAGTTGAACCGATACTTCCAAAAATGGAGTTTTTTATGAATAAAAATAGTATCTTAAAGATTTTTTTTAAAAACCTCTCGAATGACAAAACGGTTTAGGCTTTAAAAATTGGATACAAATATTTTTGAAAAATTTAAATAAATTTTTAACGGAATCGTAATAATGAGATTTTATAATACCCTTCTTATTTCTGGTGATGAAATGCTGTATCTCAGTAGCCGCTTCATCAATCCCTACCAATCTCACTTTTTCCTTACGAAATAATGAAACGGGCATATATTTCTGTGGAAAACAATGGTGCCTTGTACTCTTCATAAACAAACTTTAGCAAGCCATAGTAGAAAGCGTAGCAACTTTGTACTGCTTAAGAAAATTTGGCAGCACAAATTTTTCTTGGCCATTTCTTGGGCTCTTTTTATTCCTCGAACTAAAGAAATGTTAATAAATAATAACATAAAAGCAGATTTAATTTTTATTAACCCGTAACTTCAATTGCATTGCTGCTTGAATACAAAAATTTAAAACCAAGGGCTCATCTCTACGGGAAGACATTGTTGTTATTGAAGAGATTAAAAATAATTTATCTCAAATGGAGAATAACGAATATTTAAAATATTAAAACGACCAGCGCAATCTCTATTATTTGAGAATATCAAGCAACATTTGTATGTCCATTGTAATATTTCAATCCTAAAAATAAATCGGAGGAGAAGCTCGGCCAAACATATGTGTAAGTTCTATTATTATTATTATTTTTTATTTTTTTTTCGTACGAGAAAGAAATGCTTTATGCACTGGCCGGGGCGCTAGTCTCTATACTACCTTCCCCGAGTGTGGGACTCCCACCGAAACGTGTTGGGCTACCCACTAAAAGCCAAACTCCCATAGCCCGCGCAAGAATCCCGCATCTGGCACCGCAATTCTGCATGTCTTCAGATGCAGGAGCGCGCTGGTAGAGCCTCGGGGCTGCTCTTTTGTAGGGGCGTTTCATTCGGGTGTCCTCAGTAGACAACCGTCCTCTCGTTTGCAGCGAAGTATGAATTTCACGTATCTCGCAACTGCTTCGCACTTTTCAGCACTGGAGATCATTACCCCAACTATTTATGTTGTTCGGAGTTATGTCTCCGTATCATTCTTCCAACATTTTGCGCGAAATCAAGAAGTGTTCGCAAGTGAAGAATGTATGGTTCACGTTATCTTCGACGTTTCCACAGTAGTGACAGAACGGTGAGTCCACCCTTCCCATCCCCAAATATAGATACATATGTCTATGTATGGGTATCCTATAGAAGATTCTTTTAATATCAAAGTTACGGAACGCTTGCACAATGCTTTTCACTTGATTTGTATGTATGCATGTAGATAGTTCCAACGTTGGGGTAAGACAAAGTAGCTGCTTATTGCTTTTATCTACATATAAGTGCTTGTTGAGAATTTCTATGTCAAAGATGAGATTCCAATGACGAGACAAAGCCAAGTTAGCGATAATTATGCCATTGAACATATTTTCAATGTATTTATGCACTTCACTGGCATGCTTGAATAAATGTACATCGATCCTTTGTTTGGAAATTTCTTTAAAAGGGGAAAATATAAATGATACTTGAATAACCTAACTTTCTCTTAAAGAAAAAGCAACAGCGCTTGCTTTTGTAGTACTGTTCTTTTATACTTCATTATTTTGGGATAACTCTCCTGCAGGAAACTTAATTAATTTAAAAGTAATTTATAAACTACTTTATTTTCAATGATAACTAATTGAAATTCTCACTATTTTACCTGCAACGAACTCATTTATGTAACAAGGCGATGTCAATTACCTTTTGTTGCATGTATTTTGAAATAATTTAAAATTAATTTGGATTAAACCACCTTAAGGCCAGTCGTTTGAATTCGCTTAGGTACTGCACTTCACAGATGCTTTTTCATTACTAAGAAAATCCGAAATTAAAAATTTAAAATTAAATGTTTCGTCTAATGAGATTTGAACATGGACACTTCAAAGTCAGTATGTTTCTTTTGAAAACACTTGCGTTCTGCACTTCAAAGATGCTTATTCATACTTCCAAGACACGAATTGTTTTTTTGTGTAAAAAAAGAGTATCGAAATTCGAAACATTTACTTCAATTATTTGATTAAAAAAAAAAAATCACTTGCTTCCGTCAGGGTAGTCAATAAAACAAGTATGCCGACTCCTCGCAACAGATTGCCAGCACATTGGCCACTTGATTCTCACACATAAGTACCCTGCAGTAAAATTTAGAGACAGTCTGTTAAAGCGCTAGTTCCGCCCTACACATTTCAGAACTATCTCTGAACTAGTGCAAAACGGCTGCAGAGAGGGACAGTTCAAACTTTTGGTGTGCTAGTTGCGCTCTGTTGAGAAGTAAATGCACAAATTCTCACTTCTCGTACAATACTCAAATAGCTCAGCGAGAAGACCTCCGACTCTAACATCGTTGGTCGCGAGTTCAAATCGCGGTAGAGGCAGTTGTGATTTTCAGATTTAATAAATTTAAAATGTTGAGTGCCGCTGAAGAGAAAATGATCAAATTTAATATAAATAAAATAATAGTGTAAAAAAATTAAATAAAATGGAATCTGTAAAAGAACAGAAAATATTAAAAAAAAAATCAAAAAATCGAATACTTAATCAAAATTTTTTCATAAAAAACTTATTGTCGTAGATCTGTCCAAAATGGAAACAGTTCTTCAGAAAAGAAAAAATATCCAGTAATCTAGTTTTACAATTTTTTCTAATAAAAAACTTACTGTCCCAGAACTGTCGAAAATGGAACAACTTCAGAACTAGTTCGAAAGTTCTGCAGAGGTGACAATTTCCACTTCGTAGGACATCGCCATGTAAAAAGAGACAGTTGAAAGCATTGCGTTGGGATAGATCGAGAACCAGTACCGCCTCTTAATGAGCTAGTTCTGCGCTAGTTCTGAACTAGCGCAATTTCCTGCAGGGTACTCTCTGAAAGCACTTTTCAACAAACTGACTTATGCGCACAGTGGAAACACATTTCCCACAGTAGGAAATTTTTGTCTGATTTTGTTCAAAAATGGTTGGAGAGTCAACTTTTACCGAATTGGATATTTTGTTTTTTAAATACACGTAATTTTGGAAAAGATTGTCGAGGCCTGAAGTTAAGACAAAAACTTGTATTTTTATCAGCATATGGTGAAAGTAGATCTTTTGTTTTAATCAGCAAACTATCTGTAAAATTTTTTTCCTACCAAATTTGGTCGCTTCTTTTTCATTTGGTAGGCAAGGTAAGATTTTGTTCGGATAGTTGAATTAAGTTTTTAAATTCGTTATTATAAAAATATATATTTCGAACGTCATATTGTATATAAATATTTGCCAATTGGACCTTTTACACATTTGCCAATCATGCAATTGCAGAAAAGCATTGATACACTATGCCGCAACATATATACATAGTTTATTTTCCCACAGTCCAAAGAGGATACATGAACTGAAGTAATTTCAGGAATACTGTTCGGTAAAACACTACAAAATCTTGGGCTTATCTCAAACACGATGGCTTCACTGGAATGCGCTGTGTTGAGAATAGTTTAACAGTGGCTATCCCATTTTTTTGAAACTTTATTTTATTTCCTGCTTTTATGAAGTAAACGGCATGCGATCTGCAGACCTGGCAGAAGGAATGTATTGCAAAACCAAATGCCTTTTTTTATTTCTTAACAAAGATTTCCAAGCTGAAAGCTCTCCTTTCCATACTTACATACATTATCTCTTATTTTTGAGTAACTTTTGAGTTGGAACGAGAGTTGAGATGTTTATGAAAAGTATTGTCAATTGTTCTGAAATTCTTGAAGTTTCAGATTTTAATGGTGGTAAAACGGGTTTGGGGTCGTTGAATTCGATTCTTATTGAATCCAATATGGCGGCTGCTATTCAAAGCTCGCACCTTATGCATTCTTGCAGATAAAAAGCGTGTAAAAATTTTTTGGAGTCACTGTTTCATATTTGGATGGCAGAATCGCGAAATTCAATATGGTGGCTGCTACTCAACAATAAAAAAGTGAATAAATTACTTTTGTGGATACTTGGTATAAACACCATAATTCATGAGCTGCATAAACCGGACGCTAAAGAATCGCTTTTGGCCACTCCCTGGTGAATGGCTGCCAAAAACTTTCCCCACATATATACGCTGACTTTCGCACAGGAAACAATCGTCCAAATGCACACGGAGTACCTAAGGCGAAACTTTAACAAAGTTGTTTAAGGTTCAGACACTTTTTTAAGGTCATAAGTCTAATTAAGTAGACAGACACTGCATACTCAGAATTTTTAATTGACACTCAAAATTATGGCTTAGGGCAGGTTTCTTGAACTCAAATTAACTTAGCATAGCTTATTCTTGACTAAATCTAAAAAATTGGCTAAACTAAGTTAACTTGAGTTGAAGAAACCAGCTGTTAGAGTTTTTTGCCACCAAACAAGAATTTTCTAGAAGTTTTGTCATAATGGTTGTACTAGTAGTGATCACAATGTTTTAGTAGATTTTCATTTTGAACCGAAAAGAACCATTTCTTGGAGTGGTTTCCGATTCGGTTTCAAAATAAAAACGCTTCGGTTCGTGGTTCGCTACGAAGCCCAAAAACGCGGCGGTTCGGTTCAAAAACCAGTTCGGTCGAGTTTCGGATTGCAGCCTCGATTAAACTATGGCGGTACCATGAACTCGTCTCATAAGAATGGACAAAAGTGCTCTGCGACGAAAAGCTTTTTCTCCTACAAGTTTTTAAATTTGTCAAATAGGGCCTAGTGACTTCGACTAGGCTGAGTATGCGACTATCATCTGACTAGCCTGAAGAGAGATAGTAGGCTAAATATATACTCCGTTATAAACATTTTAATAAATATAATTTTTTTTTAAGTTTCTTCTGATTACTAAATAATTAATTTAATTATCTGCTAAGCTCGTGAGTTTTAAGGTAGATTTAAGTAGATCATAATTAATTATTTATTATAGCAAATTAAATTATTTTCTTCTTTTTCAGGTATGTTTCTATCAAATACTCAACCCAAACACATAGTTACTTGTAAGTATTTTATTGAAAAACAGGTAAGAGGATGTTGCACTTAAGAACGCACCAATTATCCCCGCTTTACAAACTAACAATTCTGCTTACGTACATAAATTTTATTATTAATTTTTTTTGCTCGGTGAAAGTGAATGCTTATTCAAACCCTCTAATATTCTGGGTAACCGAAGTTTTGCCCACCTACAGCCATTTGATGCTTTGATGAAAGTAGGAGTGTTGCAACTGGTTCCGGATCCAGGACTGCCTGGCTTGAGGCTTCTCGAGAAAAGGGGTCAAATGTTTTATTACCAGGTATTACCGAGTACGCAACATCCAGAGTCAAATAACTTTATTATGTTTTCAAACATAATTTAAACGACACTTGCATTGCCAAAATAGTTCGGAAGTAGTTAGAGGGCTGGCCAATGCCTCTAGGGCAGCTTCGTTGTAACTACATGCACTCCCTTCTGGGCTTGGAAACGGAGACAAATGTGAAGCTTATCCCCAATAAATATTCGATATTGACTCCAGATAATTACCAAGTATCAGTTTAAGACCCTTAATGAAGATTAGAAAACATCACTCAGCCTCAGTGAAGCCGATATTTGAAAGTCTCCTCAGCAAATGTAATGGTTGGGTACTATCCTGTGGCATTGAAAATATATTTGTGTCTAGGTCTCTGCAATCAGAAATCTCCAACTTTTTCCAATCTGTATCATACCAAGATTCATTGCATTTAAGCCTGCTGGGGCTATTTAAGGCCTCCACATATAAAGGTAGATGTAGCAGAGCATCAAGAGCAGTGCACGGCTACTGAAGTTGAAACTTGATTAATGGTAAGCAGATACTATAAGAGAGAGTATGTTCCTCCATACCACAGATGCATAACTGATAGTGAGTCTGATCATAAAGGTTAGGTATATAGCGAATTCCACTTTCGTACGCGTTTCGAAAATAAGCTATTTATATTTTTAAAAATGCCGCCAAGGCTTTAGAGATCCGATGTTCAACGTAGGCTACTTACGGAGGCTAGATACTTTACTTCGAAAGAAATCTGAAATCACACTTTCCTGTCCAGGGAGGGAAATTTGTAACCATCACCCGACTTCCAGGAGGTTGAGTATCTGGGAGAACAGAAAGAGTGCCAATTCTTGTCTCCGTAAAGGCACCATCAGGCCTCTTGAGCAATGATGTTCAGAGAGAGTTTTTACTCTGTCCATATAAATTCTACAGATAGCTTTAAAGAGTTCCGCCTGCGGACGCTGCTTTGAGCACCCCTGCTCTTGAGTGAGGCCAGCTTTGCAGATTTTACTTTTTTTTAAAGCTTTTAAATCGTTTGAGCTTTCGGCGTTCACGCCGACTCTTAAAACTAATAGCTGTATAGGTACGGTGACCAGATTTCTGCGGACCAAAATCAAGACAATTCTAAACTATCGAATCCGACCATAACATTTTGTTTTTAGTATATAAAGACATAACATCCTTTAATACAGTTTTATTTAAGACAAAACAAGGAGAAAAAAACTTGAATAGTGATCTGAAAAATATATACACACAATATATACGTTTGAATAAGTTTTGGCTACCTTTCTATGTTTAAAAAGTGTTTATGATTTTTTTATGAAAATGAAGCGTACTATTATCTAAAAAAGATTTTTAAATCAAGATTTCAAACTTTGTAGAACATTTACAAAAATTCGACGAATTTTACCAAATGCCCATCCAGCTTAGACTTACTTGCCTTTGGCAATTTTTTGTTCGCGCATATTCTTCCATACAAATTATGCTAAAATGTCTCTTCCCTATTTATATTTTCGCCATTGTATCAACAGATTTTGTTTTACAATTGCTCTAAATTCAAGTAAGAATCGTTTCCTTATAAAAAACTTAACAAAAAGTTATAAAAACCTTTAAAAAAAATTGTTGACAAGAATGATGGCAGCACTATAGCGATAGTACCAGTTTGACAGAATTAAACATAACCAAAGTTCATAGAAAATAAGGATGCGGGCTATGTTTGTGGCTCCCCTATATGTATTCTATGTCCTTTGTGATAACGAGAGTGCTGCCAGATATGAATGAAAAATTGTTTTTGGGCCAGAGTACAGGAAGACTCTTGTTAAATTAATAAATAAAACACTGAAAATCGGGACATAATCGGTACAAATATGAAAAATCAGGACACTTATACGTCCTGACTTGTAAAAAATATTCAGCGGGATAATTTTCTCAAAACCGGCACTGTCCCGCCAAAATCGGCACGAATGGTCACCGTATTTATAGGGCGATGAAGGCCTCAAAAGGTAAGTGTGGATTTTTACCTAAGCCGTATAGTACTAGCAAAGCCATCTAAATTCTAATGATGGTGAGCATGTAAGGAAGCACAACATATTTTGGAGCAGCTTATTTTCATATAGCAAAATTGAATATGGCACTTAAATAATAAAATAATAAATATACACAAATAAGCGTGTAAATAGGTTTGGAAGAACATGAAATAATTTATAATTAAAATGCTATATTTACTACCTAAACAATGTTCATATATTTAAAACATGACAAACCATTTCTCTTATTAGCGTTTAAACATGTCTCTACTTGCAATAATGTATGATTTTCATTATTATGAATGTATAAGGACTCATTTCAAAATTGAACAATCGATTTCGATGCATTGTTATTTTTGTTCATTTGAATTCACTGAAGCGTTAACTCGGACATGATTAAAATTTCAATGTATGTATACATATCTATAAGCATTAGGGTGATCCAAAAAAGCATGTGAAAAAGTAAAGTCGAAATTTGTATGCTCTCACCTCCTAGGATTGTTTTATATCGAAAAAAGATACCCCTATTTCCTTATTTTGAAATCAAAAAATATTTATAGGTCGCTCAAAGCGCTCACAATTTTGCATGTAATCGTCTAAGCGATTTTTACCAAGTTCAATAAACACACCGACGGCCGCTGTGTCTTAGTGGTTAGAGGTGGAAAAATCGAAATTTCAAATTGTACCCAATTTGGCAACAAAAATGTGCCATTTTGCTGGCAAATGTACCTAAAAAGTAGCTCACGATTTTGTTAACTTTTTTTATTATTTTCAAAAAAATCGGTAACTACTTAATAAATTTATATATTACTTGCATTAACAAGAAAGTGATTACAGTTGAATTAATATTCATAACAAGAAATTTTTAGCAAAAAAAACCGACTTCAATTCTCATATAAAAATAAAAATATTAAAAAAAATGCTCTGACCCTCTAGGATTGTACTATACCAAAAAAATTGTTTTTACTTGGAAATCAAAAAATATATAGCGGACGCTCAAAGCACTCAAAGTTCTTCATGTATTTTATATGGGGAAAAACATGTTTTCGTAGAAATGGTATAGAATGTTTGAAAATCAATATTTTTCGATTGTATAACTTTGTTTGTCTTTTGGAGATTTTCAATAATATTATTCAATTGTTTATTTAACCATACTATTAACTTTTTCTTATAGGATCCCTAAAACCCTCAAAAAAGCAATGGTGAACCCATAAAAAATCGGTAGTATTACAAATGGTAAAATAAATAATTGGGTATTATTATTGGCAGTCAAGCAACGTTTTGCGAACAATTTTATTGATTGTATTAATTTTACAGAAATCTATACCATTTCAACGAACTCTTGTTTCCCCCATATAAAATACATGGATTATTTTGAGCGACATCTAAATTTTTTTTATATAAAAAAAACAGGGGTATAATTTTTTTCGGTATCATTCATTTTATTTAACCCTGCTGGTAATTTGTATGTTTTTAACAGGCTTTCTTATAGTTACATTTACATATTTGATAATTAAATATTTATTCAAAAATATATTGAACGTGTATTTGTCAATGTTATTGTGGCTTATTAACATTTTATTTTTAATATTTTTTATTGAGCTTTGTACCACTATTGTTTGTTAGGAAACATTGAAAAAGCAACAAAGTCTAAGCGGTAGAAGTTATATATCGGCTATTTCGGAGATCACCATATCTCCTCATCAGACTTCTTTTTTCTAGACTGCAGCAGGGAACGAACCTGCGTAATCGATGTTCAAAGTCAGAAGCATTAACCACTGAGCTATGTACATACATCCCGTAAACTCTTGTTGCTAATTCATTTTCCTTATTCAACCAACTACTATCAAGTGCAGCTGATTTGCCGCTATTTAAACTCGACAGCGTGGTTGTTGTTGTCAATTCTATACATCCATTTGCTTATTTGCTTTTTTGTACAGTTTCGGGCAGGCTTTTCCTGCTGAAGTCTAGAAAAAAGAGGTCTGATGAGGAGATGTGGTGATCTCCGAAATAGCTGCTATAACTTCTACCGCTTACACTTTGTTGCTTTTTCAATTTTTCCTAATCAACAATCGTGGTACAAAATTCAAAAAAAAAATAATAATAATAATAATAAAAATATATTGAACGTGGCTAGAGGGATTTAGCCACCTTGCATTCCAAGGTCTTCGCCCAGCGCACGCTGAGCTGACTAAATACCCATCTGTCCAGAAGTAGACCATAGGAGGTCAGGACCCCGGACTTCCCCTAATCGGAATAAATTCCTCAAGGATTCCCTAACTTACCAAAACCCAAATGAGCTTTCTAGCGTAGTTATCGATTAGGTCGATAAGGAAGGAACAATCCGTCAGTAGTTTCGAATGAACCATCAAGTAGTCAAGAGCCTTTATCACTGCTTGGCTGTCGGAATAGATATTCACCTCTGGAAAAGGTGCTACACTAGAAAGCAAGCAATCCGAAGCCAAATGCATTGCAGCTACCTCTGCTTGGAAAACGCCGCAGTGATGCGATAGCCTGAATTTCAGTTTGATGAGAGTTCATTGCAGAAGACCCGTCCACCTAGCTTACCATTCTGCTTCGATTCGGCCGTAAATATGTTTACAGGACCCCGGTTCTAGATAAATACTACACCCCTACAAGCTCTCTCTTGCAGGAATGTGGGTGAGAAAAGATACCTTCGGACACTCTAGCGGCATACAGTGGCCTGTTCGAGACGGCTAGTGTGGCCACGATGGAGGTATTGCGTTCCACCAGACCTCATATAATAAAATTGTCTTAATTATAGTTTCATAGAGCCAAAGTACTACTTTACGCGAGAGACCCCAACGCTTGCGAATGGCCATCTGCAACACTAAATGGCTACTGTAGCCTTCTTGACTCTTTCCTCTACATTGGGTTTGCAGAAAAACTTGCTGTCAAGGATCAAGAGCGAGAAAATTTCTATGATTTTGTTACTAATAAAGTACATTAATTGTTTTTCTTTTGTGTCTACTGATGCCAATTGGAATTGGTAAGTAAAGCCATGCCCTTCTACACCTGGTGTTTCCATCGCTTACACTCAGAAACTATAACCAAATCATCTGAGATTGAGAGACACATATGAGGCATTCTCTGCAAAAAAAAGCCACTCGAAAAAAAAAGTTTTTTTATTGTTTTGGCAATGATATATCTTATAGTATATGTAAAAACTCATAAAAATTATTTTTGCATCGCACGCAAATTCAATACAAATGCAGATTTTATTTAATACGATTTAATTTATTTTGGAGCAAATAAATATATTATTTAGCTACTTAAATTTAAGAGGCGATTTCCGTAACTTTGTCTTGTTTAAAAATATGTTGGGCGTTCTTAACAATGTTTACATTCATGTTTGTAAATAACAGCAAAGCTGTCTGGGCTAGAGGATTTGTTTATGATCCTTACAACTCTTTGCACAGCGACCTTCTTCATTCGGCCAACCTTCCACCATCTAACTTGTTGGGTTTTATTCTACAATTTCTATTTTCTTGTGTGTGTGCGTGTGTTTTTTTATGCAACTGTTAGTTTCGCTCAAAGTGCGACTAAACAAGTGCAATTATTTTAATGCACATTTGACTTTTAACATTGTGTTCGAGTGTAAAAAATTGCAAGTTCAGACAAACGTTCGAGCAGCAAACTTGCCTGAGAGGTCAAGCAGTTGTGAGTGTCAGCGCCACAAACGAGTAGAAGCAAAGGCTAATCAAAGTTACAAAGCGTGATGGGCGTTATAACAACGAGGAAGCTTCAAAAGCAGTTGGAGACAAAACGCTTAGTTTGCATCGTAGATTTTTTGCTTACATTCCTCTCTTAACCACTTCTTCTTTCACACTTGTGATTTTATTTATCTTAAGTTTAGCATTTTTGTAGTGCCAGTAATTTAATACTTCACGAATAACTTCAACAAGTTTTGTTTTTTGACATTTCAGAATTGCATAAACATAATGCAATGATGTATATCTTTAGTCACTAAATGTGTTAAATCGCGTGAACAATAACACCTAAAAAATGTAATATTTTTTCTTAGAACCTAATGCTCTACCACAAACCATCTTTGCAAGAAGAAATTGATTTACAATTGTAATTTTGAACCCAAATCTGCTGCATCAAAAATGGAGATATGTTTAATCTACTAATCTCCACCTTTAGTTTATATAATTTCACATTTTTAAAGTAAGGTTGTTTTAAATCAGAGGTGGGTGGAAATTCTGTGTGGTAGAATCTGAAAAAAATATGGTAGATCTCCGGGTTTGGATCAAACTTTGTACAAAAATTAAAAAAATTCTACAAGGTTTCACCTAAATTGCAAACTTTTTAATTAGACTATAAAAAAAATTTAGTTTTAGTATAATAAAGTATAAGATTGAAGTTGCTAAAAATTGCGTTGAATTTTGGCATTTTTTTCCTTGACAGTGTTAAGCAGTTCCTTCCATATCAAGAAATATTTCGAACATATTCTAAGAGACTTCTGCAACCTTGTGGAGTGCTGCCAGCTTTTCTTTTTATCACATCACGAAGTAGCGAACAAATTTGGCACGTTCCAGAAACAGCTAATTGGGATTTACCGATTATGACAATTCTCAAGTAAAAGTAAACAACGCCTAAGAAACTTTACATACATTTAAATTTGCTAATACTTTACCAAAAATCACCGTTTTTTTAATTTTCGCTATTAATTCTTTTTACAAATCATATATTTTGCAATTTAACACAATAAAACCACGTTTTCTGTCGAAAAATTTATTACTGAGAAAATTTACTATTTTACAGTTTATTTTATCCTCCCATTCGGCTTTGTTTACTTTTAATTGAGAAATTTCATCGTTGCCGGGAATGCGAAATCTTGTATTATATCATTCTTGTTACCATATAGAGTTTAGTGTTGGAAAATTTTTACTCTTAAAATTAAGAAAATTATGTCGAACAAAAATAAAGCTACGCAAAAACGCGAATATGTGGTAGATTTTAGACCTTGAGTGGTAGGTGTGGTAGATGCTCAAAAAAGTGGCAGATCTACCACAATGTGGTAGAAGTCCGATCACTGGTGGGCAGCTTCGGCAGAGCATTTTTGTAGTGTGCGTGCAATTGATGTCACTGTGAGCGTGCGAGCAAGTCGTGCCCCTGCAAAAAATTGTGCGACTAATCTCTGAAGGGAGTATTCCCAGATTACTCTCAATCGGGTACAATTCGGCATTAATTAGTCGCAACTAGTCTCATACGGGTACTATTGGAGATCACTTAGTCTCGACTCATCCCTTATGGGTATAATTGGAGATCAATTAGTCCCCAACTCATCTCTAACGGGTACTATTAACGATTTCATGATATGTACGCACTTCGTCAATGAAATTTCATGTGCGGCGTTGGCACACAGAGAGAGTATTTGCCTGACAAAACTGAGCACCCCGGTTCGAATCTCGGCTGGCGCAAATTTTTATTTTTATTTTTTTAAGTGACTAGTCGCTTTTTATACCCGTTCGGGTATAAAGGTGAACAATTAGTCTCTTCATAGGACATGCTCGAACAAAAGCGAACAGTTCATTCCATATAAAGAGATCAAAAGTGGTATTAGTCGCATGCTCCTTTGCGATTGCTCCGGGAGTCATCCCGGATTAGTCCCATTTTTTGCAGGGGCAGTTGAATGAAGCTTTCCCTGTCTTCGTATATGTATGTATACGCGAATACGCCGCGCAGTCGCCCGCCGGGCAGACGCTGCCCAGCTGTGTTTTAAATCAAAGTACAACTTTGTTTTTGCAGTGAAGGGGCTTTTATCGGTTCCAGCATGCTTGTACAGGCAAGCAATGAGCCTTATGATCTGCGCTTAAAAACATATAAATACTAATTTGCCAATTATGTAGGGATTGCTCATTCCAGAGTCGAATTGAAATATTTTTCCTTTTAGGATAAGTTCATGCATTTCACAGTGTTTAGGTTACAGACCAGGTAGATTGTCTCAGTTGCGATTTCTGTGAGCTGATTTCTCTTGTTTCGCTAAGGCAAAGGGGTTTGCACTAAGGCATCTAGTACCCAGCCCCAAAATTCAGACAATGTAATGGCATAAAAGGATTATAAAATGCCATTCTACAAATAATCAAATAATATATTATAATCCTAATACTACTATTATTCTATGTTATAATAAATATAACACATATATATGAGGCATCCTTTTTCATATCGGACACCAAATTTGGTGTCACAATTTCGATTGGCTTCACATTTTTAATTTTTTCTTCGGATATATGATATGTAAAATTTATCTACTTTTTTCGTGATTCTGACTAAATAATCATGTACTTCTTTAAATTGTTATTTCTCGGGTTCTGTTCATCGTAGAGACTTCATTGTTGACTCCCGCAAAATAAATTACCTCGTCATAAAAAAATATATATATTTTAAAAATAGTTCTTGAAAAACTCCCATCTTGTGGAACATGGTTTTTATAGAGAATTAAACAAGGATAACGCTAGTGTAATTTTAAGTCAAAAATTAACTGGTCTTCACTATTCAAATCAACTTATAAAAGTTCAAATGTTAGTAGCTAAGTTAACCTTAGGACGATCATAACCATCATATACAAATCCCGTTTCTTTATATTCAAAACGAAGTTAAGATGAAGTCTCTACAAAATACAACAATTTGAAGAAGTACGTGAATGGTCAGAATCACGAAAAAATTCGGCCATTTCCAGCAAAATGGAACCTTCGGTATCCAATGTATTTTCCTTTCGTATGAATTCGAAATCCTGCCCATTATCGAATTGAAATTTTACTGAGAGAGAGTGATTGTCTTATAATTCCCTTCGAAAATGAGCTGGATTTCACTTCCTCTCTTTATGGTTTTAATTTTTTTTCAAACCCATCTAGAATGTATTTCCAATACAATATGAACCTTACAAAATTAAGGTTGGTTATGAGTTCCTTCTCAGTTCGATATGCATATTGGATATCGAAGGTCATTTTCGAACGTTCGCCAAAATATTTATAGGGTAAAAAATAAATATGAAATTTGAGCTTGATTAATACATTTTTAAAAACTTTACAGCACAAAAACAAAAACAAATCGATTTAATAGTTTTCCAAATATCTCGAGAACGGGGCGAGGAAAAAATTAAAAAAAAAATTACACACACATACACACATCAAAATTCTCTATAAAATTAAAAAATTTTAGCTTTTTCGTGAAAAACTTTTCAATTTTTTTTTTTCAAAAATAGTTTTTGAAAATATGCCATCTCAAAAAAAAAAAAATTAAAAAAAACACAATGTTAGCTCTGAGTATTGTGCAATATTTAAGTATAGTATTCTGGAGTGCACTCTACAATAATTTGAGTTATGATTTTTTTTTTACACCGAAGTTGAGTAAAATTATAAATTTACAAATGGGTGTTTTTCTTTTAGAATTTATGTGAGTATGCAGTTTTGTAGCCCATTGTATTTTAGTATAATAAAGTGCAAGTTTTTTTTAAGTTAAGTCTTTTTTTTCTCTGAAAACGGCTTTGCGCATTTTCTTCCATGAGAAAAAAGTGCAAGAAGCCGTTAGCATAAAATATATTAAAAATCAACAATTTTGCAGTGGCTTAAAACTAGAATTTTATTTTAAAATTGAATGGGGTACAAGACTGCATACTCAAAAAAAGTTTAAAAATTTGTAAATTTGTAATTTACTAATTTTACTCAACTTCGGTATATAACTCAAATCATTGTAGAGTGCACCCCATAATACTATACTTAAATATTGCGCAATGCTAAGACCTACCATTGGCATATTTTTAAAACTAATTATTTTTATCAAAAAATTTGTATGTGAAAAATTTTTCAAGAAAAAAATTTTAAAATATTTTTTAGAGAATTTTGATGTATGCATGTGTGCTTTTTTTAATTTTTTCCTCGCCCCGTTCCCGAGATATTTGGAAAACTATTAAATCGATTTGTTTTTGTGTTGTAAAGTTTCTAAAAATGTATTAATCAAGCTTAAATTTCAAATTATTTATTATTTATGCTTATGCATCAACCCTAAAAATTTGAAAAAAAAATCAAACACATGAAGTGTGAACCCCGTCCGGTTTGGTATGGAACGCCCCATATTCATAAATATATATAGATATATGTTGTGGCATATTAATATATATTACTACACATATGTGTATATGTATAAATACCAGATGTACGTATAAAGATGATCTCTTATTTGTTATGAGTTTCAATTCTATAGTTTTTAGTTTATTCAGTTTGTAGTTATTTTTTTTTTAATTCGATACTCAATAATTTTTACTGAGCTTGAGGCCGTTTTTAATGAAATACTATTGTGAAAAAGCAACAATAATTTTGAAAAAAATAGTAGAAGTGATTGCTAATTATTTCGGAAATCACCACGCTTCCCCATCAGACTTCTTGCAGTGGGATTCGATCCAACGACCCCAGCTGACTCAGCCAGTTGCCCATGAACCGTGCTAAGTTCGCCTTGTAGTAAATTCTTGTTGTTTTTCCACTTTTTCGTTTGTGAAGCCAACTGCAATCAAGCGCAGAAATTGATCAAATTGATCATGTGGAACTTGGCATGGTGGATAGGCAACTGGCTGAGTCAGCTGGGGTCGTTGAATCGGATCCCACTGAAAGAAGTCTGATGAGGAAATGTGGTGATTTCCGAAATAGCTATAACTTCTACAATTTTTTCAAAATTATTGTTGCTTTTCCACAATATTTTTTCATTAAAAACGACCTCAAGCTCAATAAAAGTTGTTGAGTATAATTGTTACAATTCCATAATATAACAGAAACAAATTTTTAATCTGATTTAAAAAAAAGACATTTATATTTCTTTGCTTAAAAACGTAAATTTATTTTTATTTCTAGTATTCGTACTAAAGCGAGACTACAAAACTAGGTTGTTAGCATATTTTAATTAATGGTAATAATATCCCGAAATATCCCGGGATTCACAAAATGGTCCGGGATTGGATGACTTAGTGTGCATCTTTCTCAATACCACAGAAGGGCTCTGACGCGATGGAGGCTATTGATACCCCCTTACCTATCAGATTATCAGCGGTCTAATTTCTGTAAATATCAATGTGTATTAGAAGAAAGAGGACGCAAGCTCGATTGGGTCATTCCATTATAATTATATAGATAAAAATATGTATCGGCAAGATTCTTAGGAAAATTTTCCTCATCTTTCAATATTATTTTTAACATAAATAGTGACACAGTTTTTCCAAAAGAAATATCTTAAATAGATATTTTCTATGCCATTAAGCAGTTAATTACTAGCAATAACGAAATTATGCATAAAAGTATGTATAAAAAAGTCGAATAAAAAGTTTGCCCGGCGGAGCGTATGAGCAACATAATTTCGCGCAGCGGTGCGTGATATATTTCCTTACATACTTACATAGATTAAGTTCATGTACAGACATATTAATACATATGTGCATACATATATGCAAATGGATGTGCACACAGTTACGTGTACACTTATTGATAAATATTTGTACGTACAATACCGCTACAATTTTTGGGATTGGATATTAATCGCATGAAAATAATTAATTTGGCGCCTTGGGGTATTAAAGAGTCTAAGGTGTTTAAGAAAATCGAAATAAATGTTTATTGCATTGCACTAAAAATTCAATTAAGTGTCAAGAAATAACTGGTAAGGACATAAACAATACATGATGAAATTTGTGCACCAATTTTTACTTGTAAAACTTGTTCAAATCCAAAATTTAAACTTCATTTATTTTTTTTTCAAATCAGGATTCGTCTGATAAATATACAAAAATTAAAAGAAGAAGAAAGATACGGAGACATAACTCCGAACAACATAAATAGTTGGGGTAGTGATCTTCAGTGCAGAAAAGTGGGAAGCAGTTGCGAGATACGTGAAATTCGTACTCCGTTGCAAACGAGAGGACGGTTGTCTACTGAGGACACCCGAATGAAACGCCCCTACAAAAGAGCAGCCCCGAGGCTCTAGCAGCGCACTCCTGCATTTGAAGACATGCAGAATTGCGGTCCCAGATGCGGGATTCTTGCGCGGGCGGCGGGAGTTTTAGTTTTAGTGGGTACCCCAACACGCTTCGGTGGGAGTCCCACCCTCGGGGAAGGTAGTATAGAGACTAGCGCCCCGACCAGTGCATAAAGCATTTCCCTCTCCTACGAACAAAAAAAGAAAGAAATAAAAGTGCGAAAAGGAATTTTTCGATTTTTTTAAGAAACTCCCAAGTGGGCTTTCAATTGTTAACTATTACTAACTATTAACTGGAAAAAAGGAACTAGCAAAGCAAAAGATTTCCAAAACCCTATTGGAGCCAAGAATCTTTTAAAGAAATATCCAAATATATCGGAAACAAAAGTAGCGGAGAAATACATTGCTTCTCAGGTTTTCGTTAGAAAAGTTCAAAAGAACGAAGGGCTAAAAAGCTAGAAAAAAAGTTATAGAAAAAAAAATCAAATGGATAAGTCCAGCGTCTTTGTCTTGACATGCAGGCTGTGGCGTAGAATACGTGATATTACCAAGATTACATTCCAGTTAAACGCGGTACATGAAATATTCGTATTTATTGTGTTGAATTGATTTTAATAAATCAATATGATTTGCAAAATATTAATACTTATCAACAGAGAAGTAGATCCACATTAACTTCAATCATATGTATGTATGAGACCTACATATTTCATGTGCCTCACGAATTAAGTTAAACTTTATTTTTTAAATAGGTGGCAACACTCCTAAATACAGTTCAGAAATAAAGCCTTTTTANGTGCCTCACGAATTAAGTTAAACTTTATTTTTTAAATAGGTGGCAACACTCCTAAATACAGTTCAGAAATAAAGCCTTTTTAAACCCATTTCATTTG
>NW_016162113.1:39700-45543 GCF_001687245.7 Rhagoletis zephyria | reverse complement strand
TTACCTTTGGCCACAGTGCGTACCCACTACTTTTTGGTCCAATATATATTTTATAAATAAATATATCTATGTACATATGTACCAATACGCTAACATAAATTTTGTCTCCGTTCGCTTGGCGATTCCACCGAACCGGATTTTAAACCAAGAACGCCATTGGAGAGGTATTTTTCTGTAGATGAGGAGAGTTTTTATGGTTGAAAATTACGGCCAAAATCGTCGTATGAAAATTTCAAAAGTTGGGCATAGTTGTTGTTGCAGCCTGTTCAATTTGAGTCGCTTTCGCATGTTGTTTTACTGAGTACTTGAAATTAAACTTTGTAATAAAGATCAATTTGAAGATGAAGAAATAAATGATAACGATTAAGATAAACAAGTAATTTTTAGCAAAAAATAACCGACTTAAAAAAAAATATATATATATCTATATATTTCATGATCCAATGATCGGATCTAAACCAAATTAGTATGGGACCACCTCTGAGCACTACCTTTCCGTTGCAAAAATAATTACGTTGACGTGATGCAAAGTTATGCGGTAACATACATAAAAAAAAAAAAATAAATAAATATTTCGACGAACTGATAACCTCCTCCTTTTTTGGAAGTCGGTTAAAAAGAGAAGGCAAAATTTAAGATGAAATGGGAAGAAGATGAAAATGGAGACAATGGGAAATACATTAGCAATGGGTAACTGAAAGGGTAAGAAGATGTATTGAAATTTTTCTATAAGAATTGAAATTAATTCCGTCATAAAAAATCATCGAAGTTTATAGTTATCGAAATTTATCGAGTTATCGATGTTTAGTGAGTTATCGCAACGTATCGAATCATTTAAATTGATCAATGTTTATTGAGTTGTCGAAATTTAAGGCCACAGAAAATTTGTTGTCGAAATTTACGGATAGCTATCGAGCTATAAAAATGTGTGGGGTTACCGATATTTGTCAAGTAAATGAAATTTATCAAGCTGTCGATATTTATTGAAGTATCGCTATTTATAGAGTTAAAGAAATTTGTCCAGTTATCGTAATATATCGATTTATTGATTAACTGAAATTTGTCGATATATCGGATCGGAGTTTTTGGGGTATATCAATATGGAGTTATCGAAACTTCAAGGTTATATAAGTTTACGGAGCTATAACTGCTTATCGAATTTTATCGTGTTTCCAGAGTCAAAAGAGTTATCGAAATTTTTTCGATAGCTTTCGAAAAATATGAAGCTATCAAAGTTAATCAAGATATCAAAATTTATAGAGGTATTTAAAATTTATCAATTTATATCTATGTACATTTTTGAGTTATCGGAAATTTTCGAGCCCTAGAAATGCACAATTATCAAAATTTATCGAAATTATTCGAGTTATCCAGTATTGCTGAGTTCTTGGATTTTAGTATTTTTGAAATTCATTGAGTTATCAATATGTAAAATGATCGAAATTTATAAACAAACTGGAATGTATCGGGGTCAATTCCAAGTCCTGCCAAAGTCCTCCGAAGACCTTCAAAGATATACAAAATTGTAGTGACATTTTAATTCCAAAGCAAGAGATTTTGCGGTAAGTAACTTTGTAGATGGGGGGCAACGTATAGGAAAAAAAAATTCAACACCTCTTGGTATATACATATCGAGGACTTATATTCAATACCCTCTCTCTGCAATTTTCACTGATGTTAATTCTCACTCATTTTTGTAAAAAGTTCAGATGGAGGTTATTGAATATGTATAAGCCACCCGATATGTTCTGTGGTTAAATAGACTTATGTCAAGAACAGACGCCGTCCTTGTAAGGCGCACGCACGTTCTTTACTTTATATGTAAATATTTGCCACGATTCTGCCCAATGCCACTCTACTATTATGTGCTTTAATTAACGCGCTTATTTATTTAATGCCTTTTTAATAACTAAACACTCGTTTTCAAAGTTGTAAAACATTTTCATTAGTTGTCATAACTTTTGAAATGAAAACGTGGTAATAAAGGAAAATATTGCACGCAGCTTAGCATAAACCGTCCAGCTAGCACAAAGACACTTAAATGTACGCATGTTTGAATAGGCATATTCTTGCCTTTGTACTTTGCACCTTAATTAGCTCATGATGAGTTAAAGGGGCAGCAAAATGCAACATAAACTGAACTGAAAACTAATACATATGTACCATGCATGCATACTAGGGATGTCAATCCCGGGATCCCGGTCTTTTTTAAGTCACGAATATCCCGGGATTAGTCGATTTAAATCCCGGGATTGCTGGAAACAATTTTTTTGTTAGCCAATTAAATTTTTATCACAAATATCCCCTCTCAAGGGCAAAACAAGAATTTTTTGCAACCCTTAATGCTATAATTTCTTTAAGATCGCATTTCCATCAAAAGAANTACTTTGCTTAAATTTCTCCTTATATTTTATAGCGGAAAAAACAATTTTTCATAGAAATGGCTTAGCCATTGTTTATTTTACCATTTTTCATCTCAAAAGACTTTTATCGAACCATAGAATTTTTTGGGGTTTTTGGCGACCTATAAAAAGAGCTATTACTAAATAATTATTGAATCAACAATTTTTACTGAAAGTGTTCGGTGGAGAAACAGCGCTTTCCAATCGAAAACTATTGAATTTCAAAACTTCTATACCACTTCTACGAAAAGTAGTTTTTTCCCATATGATATACATGGAAAACTTTCAGCCCTTTGAGCGACCTCAATATGGGGCGTTCCATACCAAAATGGACGTGATTCACACCTCATGTATATGATTTATTTCAAATTTTTAGGGTTGATGGACAAACATAAATAATAAATAAATATGAAATTTGAGCTTAATTAATATATTTTTAAAAACTTTAAAGCTAAAAAAACAAAAACAAATCGATTTAATAGTTTTCCAAATATCTCGAGATCGGGGCGACGAGAAAAATTTGGAAAAATCCCACATACATACATCAAAACTCTCTATGAAAATAGATATTTTTAAAACTTTTTTCTTGAAAAATTTTTCACATACAAATTTTTGTATAGAAAAAATTAGTTTTTGAAAATATGCCCCATATATATTTTTATTTCAAAAACAAAAACAAAAAACGGAAGTATACTTTTTCGGTATAGAACAATCCTAGGGGGTTAGACCATTAAAATTCCAACGAATTTTTTTTTGCACCACCCGAATGCACATACATCTATGTTTAAGTGTATGCCTATTTACCTCAAATATACAAGTATGCATCACAGCGCACAGTCTACTCGGAGTTCAGAATACCAAACGGCACCAACTAATCAGCAACGACAGCAAGAGTAGCAGCAACAGAAGGTTCATCAATGCATTTACCTCATTATAATTATACAGGTCAGCGCTTTGAAGGTAGTTGTGGGCACAAATCGCCACATACATACGTATCCAACGCATGAGCATGGATTATAGCTACAATTAGCCACATGTAATGCTTCGAAAGGCACTGAAATTGACACCTTAATAGAAGCCCTGTAGCGAATATACAGGGAAAGTGGAGAAGCACTCTGCTGCCACTATCAACAAATGAACGAGTGTTAAGGAAAATATGTATGTGAGAACCACGAAGTTGATAGTTTTTTGTAGGTGTTGAAGCATCTTATCTCTCGGTATGGATACAATTTGCATTAACCCAGCAGAAAATATGTAACTGCTTCTTGTGGAAGCCAGCAGAAAATCTGTAAGTGCTTTCTTAAACATTTCTGGACTAGTTCAGTGCTATTGCAGGAATAGTTCGAGATTATTTCGTGACCGTTTTGGGATATGTTCAGAATTATTTGGGGATCCTTTCGAGACATTTTTGATATCATTTTTGGGCTAGTTAAAGATAATTTCGGCAGCATTTCGGGTTCTGTTACAACCATTTCGCGACTAGCTTACGACAGTTTGAGGACCATTTTAGGACTAGTTATGGATCCATTCGAGACCATCTAGGTATACTTTCAGGAATATTTCAAGACTAGTTTGAGATAATTTCTGGATCAATTTGGACTAAAAAGGGACCATTTCAAGATTTCGCTACAAGCTTACGACTTTTTCGAGACTAGTTCGGCACCGCTTCGGGTCTTGTTCAGGATCATTTCGGAATGGGTTCATGGATATTTTATCATATTTTCGGAAACGTTTTACACCATTTGAGAGCTCTTTAGGACAATTTCGAGACAGATGCAGGACCATTTTGGGTCACATTCAGCATTCTTTCAGGACCATGTCGGGGTAGTTCACGATTATTTCAGTATTATTTCTAGTAATGACAGGACTATTTCAGGACTAGTTTAGTACCATTTTGACACTAGTATTGTATCATTTTGGGACCGTTTCAATGCTTGTTCGAAATCCTTTCAGGACAAGTTCACGACTTTTCGGAACCACTTAGTATTTGCTTGGAGAATCGTCTTAACCCTTTCGTTGCTTAGTTTTAGGAGTAGGCACTAGAGCAGTGTATTGATAAAAAGCAAGGTGGGAATTTTAAAACTACTGAAATTATTTTCATTTTGTTCTTTTAGGTCGATTTGGGTAAAATTTGCCAAATTACCATTAACCCCAAAAACATTTTAGGATTTTTAGGAGTTTATTTTTCCTTTCGTATGTACATTTTCACAATTTGATGGTACTAACATATTCAAACACGGACTTGCTTAATATTAAAAAAATATTAATATTAAAAAAAAAGTAATGCAGTAAATCTTGTTAAGGATAAAAAAATATATGTTTAACTAATGTTTTTACCAAAAGGTATATATTCCAATAAGCTCTATTTTTGCATTTTTTTCATGTTACTTATATTTTGTAATAATATATGTATGTACGTATATCTTACCATTATCTTTTTTTCAAAATATAAACTTTTTTTTTTACATGACCACACAATCCAAGCAACCGGAAGCCTCTATAGATATATGCAATGGCCTTATCATGAACTCCGATTCACCTGCTATCTTTGAGTGCCACTAAAAGGGACAAAAGCTGAAACAAACAGTGTAGTAAACTGCGCCACTTACAGGCCACAAGCAATATGAATGAAGGCGTCACTTCTTTTAAGCTGATGCCTATGCATTACGATAGAGACTGTGACAAATAAGCGCACAAATGATTGAATTACGCATGAGCGCACACAATTAGTGTTTACGCACGTACCAAGCACCACTTCGTTTATACTCCATCACCAGCCACTTACCTAGATACATCCAAAGAAAGCATACGAAGTGCTAATTCCTTAATAAAAGCAACTAGCAGGAGCTCCCACGACACCAAACACCGAAAAAAAAACAACAATTAAAACAATTGGTACGCTATGAGCCAACTTCGTTTACAACACGATTCGAGGCTCAAATTACCATAATAGTAGTTCTTACTTATGCTACGCGCATACACCAACACACACACGCACAAACACATCTCTTGCTGGCTTAATGCACTTCATCATTTCATGGATGCCTGTGTGGCAATCAATTAAACTACGCAGCAAAAGCATGCTCAGCAACTGCTATTTAATGTTGGCTGAAAGGTGGGAAATGCTACGCCATGTGCATATCTGTGTACTAGGGTAACACACATATGGACTAGTTGCATATGTGTGCGAAAAGTGTTTTGCAAAATACATCAGAAAATCAAAGGAAATTAATATTTAGTGCACAGATCCAGGTCCGTCGAGAGGAGAGTTAAAAGGGTTAAATTGTTCCTGGCCCGGCTGAATGCCACTGAATAAAATTGAGAAGGAAATTTTCGATGGGATTCTCAATATAATCTACCACCTTATAAGAGTAGCTTAAAACTTATTAACCTTCCTACACTTCTCAGTCTTAGGGAGATGTTTGGTATAATTTTTATGAT
>NW_016162113.1:20979-39675 GCF_001687245.7 Rhagoletis zephyria | reverse complement strand
TTTTTAAATTTAACTTTGGCTTGTAATATCTATGGTATGCGTTAATTGTTATAAATAGGACGATATATCAAATTAAGGGTTATTAAATTTAGTATCTCACGTTCAGTTATCATTTTTCAATAAGTCAACACGTTTTTAAGGTATTAAGATAAAACTCACAAAAACTATAATTTTCCTTTATGAATTTTCAATTCTTCATTGCTTCAGCAACCAAGTGAAAAATTCAAAAAAGTGAGACGAGATATATTTCAAACGTTCTAATGTTTTCGGATGTTTATATAATTTTAAGTGGGCCATGGGCCGATTTGGTCAGTTTTCAAGATTGTGGTGAATGAAGTCAAACAGGTATTGTCAAAGATTACGAATCGTTTGATAAGTTAATAGTAGTTTCAAGAATATAAGTATTTATATACATTAACATAATACAATTATGGTCAGAAACGCCCATTTTAAGTCCATTTATGCAGTCTTGAAAATTTTTCGCGGTCTCTAATTCTGCCGTTATATGAAAGTAGGGGACGTGCAATAAGTGTTTAGATATACATAAATATTTTAGTTAATTCCATGATGTGAAAAAGTGACTGTAGATAAATGCAATAGTATTTAACATATCCTGGGAAATCCTTTTGAGGACTCTCCAATTGGACGATATTGCTTTGCATTTAGCTTGAAAAGTCACTCCCTGACACCCTTTTCCGTAATCCGGTTCTTTCATTTAAAATTTATTTATACAATTTAAGAGAAATTTTTTTAGAAAAAAGCTGGAGATCCACTTAAATTATTCCATATAACTTTGGTAAATGTTACTCGATCGGTACTTAATAATTACCAAATTGAAGGCGAGACTTAATGCTACCGATTTTTGATAATAATATGATTAAAATGCTCAGATTATAAACAAATTATTTTAAAACAAAAAAAATTTTGAACAAAGTTTTTTGTTATTTTCTTATATTTGCAATTTTTATATTGTATGCATAAATATAAGTAAACCAATTAGTGTTTCTAGAGGTTGTGTCTGTTCAGTGTTTCCAGACCCATTTGCATAAACAAAATTTTTCCACGATGATGGAAAATAATGGCTTTTCTATTAGAGCTACCAAATTGTCCCTATATTTGCAAAAATTCGTAAACTATAGCGAATATTAAAAAAAGATTAGAATATTTGGAACCAGCGACATGCCAGCACTCCAGCAATATTAAAGCTGTTCTTTACATCTTTTGAGTATAATCCAGTGCAATTATCAAGAGAACAATTCAAATTTTATAGAAAACAGATAATCTTGAGATTAACGATAAGCTAAAGGGCTGCGAGAAATGAAATTTGACTTTATCTTTTGCTTAAACGGATTCATTATCTAATAATATGCACCAAACCATTTTGCCGATCCCAGAATTTTTAACAAGAATTGGTCTTATTCGACTAGTGTGCTGTGGGTCACTTTGCGGTCGATGCGCGGGCTCTTACAACTAAAATAAAATACTAATATTTTGCAGGCTTGTTGTTGACTTCATGATACAATATATTTTCACTATTACCAAGGGATCTGAGAAAAATTAGATTTTCGACCCGCCCTAGTGTTTATATAGTATCCAAACAGTACACAAACTAGATACAAAAGTAAATAAGTATACTCATCACTGATTCTCAAACGTATATTTTCTACAATCTATAACCACTTTAGTTTAAATTAAGTCCAAAAACGCTTATAAAATGGTAGCATCAAAAAGTCATGACGTTCCGCTTTAAATCTTACCTGAGCAGCATAAGTATGTATGTATGAATATATATACATACATACGTACGCATATGGGCAGTAACTAGCATATGTATGTATGTATTTACACTCTCTTCTACACTATAGCCCTGCTAAATAGTGGTGGCAAACTATCGATGGCTCTTTCGATACTATCATGGTTTTGGTTTCTTCACTATCGAAAATTTTCCAAATTTAAAACACAAAAATTGCGAATGTTCGTTGTATAAAACGGCAATACTTTTTTTAAAAGCAACTCTAATAGAAAACGAAAAAAATTCGTAACCAAAACCTAAAAATGTTGGCATGCTATGTTTCTTAAATAAAAACAATTGTCTTTAGAAAGCAGAATACGTAAATATGTTTAATTTCTTAAATCATACTTCCATTATTTAGGACCTGGTCTTTAAAAAACTCTATTTAACGCAATGGGGGCGTATTCATAGTCAAAATTAAGTTGGTACTTAAAACTAGTTGTACCTTTTTCACATAATTTTGGATGGGTTATCTGTCAATAAAGTTACAACCAACTTAAAGGACCAACTTAATGTTGACTATGAATACGCCCCAATTAGATTTTTATCTGTTTTAAAATAGGCTACTATCGATAGAATATCGACAGTTAAAAAATATCGCCCACTGTCGATATTCGCGCCTATCGATAGTTTGCCACCACTACTGCTAAATACCGAATGCGTTTTCTATGCTTTCACAGGGCTAGTGCAGCTGGTAATTGCTTGCTTTGCTCATTTAAGATTTTCAAGAGCGCAAACAAATATTAAGGAGCACATACATACAACTAAATACTGTATAAATGCATACATGTGCATATAAAAAAGCTTCGCTCTTAGCTGATCAATAGCGATAACAAGGGGGCGATTTTTTAATAAGAGCGTAAAATTTAATTAAATAATACAAAAAATTGCAGCGACTAGAAATTCACTCTTACCAGACTAAATTTTGATATTGATACTAGATACCGTTGTCGCTCATACGCCATGGTATGCGAGTATATTAGACCGGGAAGCAAGTAATTAAGCGTCTGCTTTTTGGTGTTGGGTTCGGTGATAACGCAAAAGGAAAAAAAATTGAATATATAAAGGTTCCACCGTTCCTAAATCTCCTTGATTACTTACCTGCCGGTGTAGAGCTGACGCAGAGTGGTTACTATAATCGATGATATGCTATAGAGCTTCAACGAGCTACAAATAATATTGAATGCTTGCGTATTATTTACTTGATAGGAGCAAATTTGAGCTACAGACCTTGCGTGGAGCGGTATAGCAGGCAATGAAATAATTAGTAGCAAGTTCTCGCTTTTAAATTACTTTTTTACATTTTTAAATACTCCAACAGTTCCAATCAAAAACTCTTTGGGCCGGTTATTCAATGTCCGGTTATCACAAATCGGAAGTAGAAGCTCCGGCTAAATACAACGACTACTTTATCGATCACGTGTTATATGTGTACTTGGAAGATCGTAGTAACCAACCAAAATTGAACAACCGGCCCTTAGAACGATTGTAAATGCTCCGTTTTATATCACAAACAACCAAATACACCCTGACCTTAAAATCCCTATTGCGGCTTCTGAAATAAAAAAGCATGCCTTGACGTACCAACAAAAAAAAATAAAAAATATGATCACTCAAATGCTTTTATTTCTACACTCACTTCTCATACTTTATAATTCCAGCGACCAAAAAGGAAAGAATTATTTCATATCTAATAATATTGAGCAGCTACGAATTAAATATGGTTACAACACTGAATGTACTCCATTATTTTTAATTAGTAAGAAGTTCTAAATATTGCTTAATGTTAAAATACAGACCGTAAAAAAATATATGAACTAACAAAAAAAAATTTACATTAGATTTGGGGCTGCCATACATTCTAAAAGTCACATAGAAAACTAAATATGAAGAATTTCGTAGAAAAGACTACATTATGTCTACGCATACGTAACATATGTACATATGCACCAATTTTATACAGACAAGACTGAGAAGTAAAAAAAAAAATTTAGTAAAAAAACTTGTTTATATGCCTCATATTTATACACAATTTTTCGTATGAAATTTACAGCTTGGATAAATTCTGTGGTGAGAAAATCTTTATACATACTTGGATTAGCTCCAAATACGCAACAAAATTAATTATAATGGAATCAAAAAGAAGTCTGATGAGGAGATGTGGTGATCTCCGAAATAGTGCTATAACTTCTACCGCTTAGACTTTGTTGCCTTTTCAATTTTTCCTAATAAACAATCGTGGTACAAAGCTCAATAAAAATATTAAAAACAAAAGGAAAGTATTTAGGAAGAAATTTTGATTTTGCAAACCTTTTTTTGCTGACGCTGTCTAATGTACACAGTACAACTCAATCTGCCAGCTCTTAAAGCTTCGACTTTCACACACTCGGAAGCTCTTAAGCACTAGGCTATGGGTATGTGTCTATGTCTAGTTTTTTTTTCTATTTTAAGAAGTTCAATATTTGCAGCAGCTGCTTTCTTTTTAAGCATTTTTCCGCTTGCAACATTTCCTCGGTAAATAAACCATATGATTCCCATGTGTGTGTGTATAACTATGTACAGCACAAATGAGTGGGAATGTGCAACCACTGCATTGTGCAGCAGCTGCAGGCCTTGCCCTCAGACAATGTTGCTCTCCTTTAGTAAATATTGTTGCACGTGTTGCACTTAGCGTAGCCAAGCTCGCCATTTGTGTCTTTATCACTTCTAATGGCATCTTGAGCCGCAGGATTTTCCATTCTTCTTCTATATTATTTCTTCTTCCGCTATTTCATGTGTAAACAAACAAATGAAAGGAAGTCAAAGCACACAGAGGGGCTCCATGTGTAAACTGCATTCTATGTTGCTTACAAGATAATTACTTTTATTTATTTTTAGTTCAAATATTGCATTTGCTGCACGACTGGATGAAAGCATATGTATAATATATATATATATGCATTTATACAAATATACAAATATGTATATGTGCATGCGTGCGTTTATTCTTATATAGCTACATGCATATGTGGCACAATTTTTCAACAACGTAAATTTATTTAGCTTGCGAATTCACGCGTAATTTAATATTTTGTATTCTACATACAGGTAAATTTCAACTTTACCACTGCCCTAATGCTGCGGCATTGGTTGTTGCGCACGATGTTCGCTTCTGGTTTCTCGTGTTAATAGTCACATACTAACGCACCTCTGACATTTCGCGGCGCCACCTGACACGTCAGTCATTTTTCGCATGCATCTGTAATTTTTATTCATTTTACTTCATTTTTTGTTAACTGAAGCAAGTGGCGGAAAATTACACAAGCTCGCTCACATTCAGAGCAGCAGAAATTTAAATTCATACTCACATATTTACACATGTGCTTGCATGCATTTGTTTTCTATGTTAGGTGTATGTTTTTGTGTACATAGTTACATTAAAAATGCATGAAAGGCTAAAAAAAGTAAGGCCCTGCAAGAAAATTGGCTCGAGTAAGTCGTCTACTGCATGTGGCAGTTAAAAAGGCCAGAAAATAAGGAAGTGGTCATTCTTCGGAGTTACTCAGAATCAATACTTTCGATTAATCTTAGTATTAATCTACATCTTTATCTTTATCCCAATCTTTATCTTAATCTAATCTGAATCTCAATCTTAATCTTTTTATACGCAAGATACGTCGGTGTCATCATATGTCTTATAACGGGGGACAAGATAAAACTTAAGGCTATCTCAACGACCAACACATGAATATAAATTTCAATATAGATAAGGAAAACGAAGGAAAATAAGTTATTTGGACATAACAAATAAAAAAGTAAGTTTACCAACAAATGCGAATTCGCGATATATAGAAAGCCCACGGCCACAGAAACGATAATACACAATACTTCAAAATACCGTCAACAGCCTTTTACAAATAATAACCAGGCTAGAACGAACCCCATTGGGAAAAGAAGCTTACAGCAAAGAACTAAATATGAGGTACGCAATCGCGGAGAAGCTCGGCCAAACACTAACATATGTGTAAGCGCCAAACTATTATTATTATTAATCGCGGAAAATAACGGATACAGAAAGGGCCTAGTAAACAAGATAAGAAGAGAAGCAACAACGGAGAAATCAAATAAGAAGGAAAATAATGCAAAGGCTTGGGCAGTTTTAACTTATACGGGCAAAACATCTTATAAATTGGCTAAAGTATTCGAAAAGTATAAAATCAATACAACATTTAGAATGAAGGACAACGTGGGGAGGATACTGCGAAATAGCGCAAACGAGGAAGACCCACTAGACAAGCAAGGTGTATATACGTAAGTTGACTTGCGAATGTCAACATAGTTACATAGGACAAACAGGGCACAAGATAAAAACAAGATATCGTGAACATATAAGGGACTACAACAAACAAATTCTATAACCATATACCACACCGGAATCGAACTCCGCAAACCATATGTCAGAAAACCATTATACGCCAATGAAAATAGGAAAGACAGCCAAAGTTCTCCATGTACAGCACAAAGGACAATGCCTAAACGTATTAGAGAATATGGAGATATACAAACAAAAGACGTTCGTCGGAAAAATAATAAATGAGCAAATAAACACCGCATCTGATGTATTATTCGAAATCCTGCGACGACCATAAACAATGAAACGCAAGTCCAAACTACAAAAAAAAGAGAAAGAAAATAACTGATTTTTACCTACCTGCCAATCCATGCAACAATTAATCAAGAAGGGGGGAGCAGCTGATTTCTACCTGAGAATGCATATACAGAACAAAACTACTGGTTGATCGAAAGAATACACTGAGACGTACCTAACTAAGAAACAACGACGATTTAGCACGGCTACAAATAATTACGGACATACAGAAACTATTCAGAACGAAATTTGACACCGGAGATGGCACAACGCCGAAACTGCTTTGTCTCAAAAAAAAAATTTCACATGGGAAGACGGAAAATCGCTCCACACTACATTAATCTTAATGTGAACCTTGAGCGTAACCTTAATCTCAATACGATTAGTCTTAATATAGATCTTTATCTTAAGTTCAATCTTGATCTTTATCTTCTGATCACAGGAAATCAAAATTCCATTCGGAAGTGACGAATGCAGGAGTGTGTTCTCTGAGGACTTCCTATGCATTAGGATCAGCTAAATAAATTATGAAACAATAATAAAAATGTACAGCCAACGTTTTAAAATAATTCCACACTTTCCAACACGCCCTCCTTCAAATTCTAACGCCAACTTCGCACTGTGGATTGCTCATCACTGCACTTATTTTAAGCTAGTTAAGAAGTTAAATGTTAAACTTTTCACTTCACTCAAAAACACGCGCGGGCACTTAACCTGGTCCTACAGGTAATTTTGCTTTATTTTCAGACGCAGCTTCAAGGCAAAATCTGCAGGTGCTGCTGCTGCTGGTACAACCCTAACTGAGTGCGTGTGAATGCTTTTATTTGTGTACAAATATATTTTAGTTAACGTACATATGTATGTGAGTGCGTTGCATGCCCACTTGAAGTCTAAAACTTGCGTCAAGGTCACATTAATCCAGTGCAACGCAAAAGCGGCCAAGCGCGCATAAGTAAAGAAAAAAAAAAAACACAAATAAACGTACACACAACCTGCAGGCAAGCGCATCAGCAACACGGCTTGCCTGCTGAAATTCATACGCTTGTAAATGCAAAAGGCTCTCGCGCTTATGTATGTATGTGTTTGAGTGGCACTGGAAGATTTTTTCCCTTTGCCTGGAGCTATGAATAATTGCTGGCATTCATTGCAGTCCAAACCAGCTTAACAACGCCAGTTGCAACGTTGCGACATGCAAATAAAAAATTTAACACAAATTTTTGCATTTTCCATGGCTCTTATGCCAGACATACTCGTACATACATACATACATATGTACATAAAACCTTAGCTGCAGTTTCACTTTCTTCTTTTCGCAATTGCTTAATTTATTTTTTATTAATATGCTTTCAACTAAACTAACGCTAAGCATACAAAAATCCCTCGTTACAAACACACCCATATATTTACATACTATGTGTGTGATATGAATATGCATGTAGGCTACTAAGCCGCTTGCAATAGCTCGCTATTATTTCAGGTTTTCATTTAATGCGCTTTTACTCTCCCTTTCACATGCACATACATACATACATACATACACACTTGAATGCATACACGAGCACACTTAAGCTCTTGCCTGTGGCGAGCGGTTAAAGTTTTATCTCGCATGTACATATGTACATATATACATATTAGAGTCCAGCGCAATGGTATTTGCCGCATTTCATTCAATAAGTACTCCTTGCATTGTACTCTACTCCCAACACATTGTTACTTTTTTTCCGCATACATACACTACTTGGCGTTGAGAGAGTAAATACTTGACGTACTTGCTATTACTCCACCAAAGTACGTACTCTACTTTCCCTCATCGCGTACGAGAGATATTTGCTGCTGCCAAAAGGGAGTAGCAAATCTACTCTCTGTATACTTGTAGTACGGTAAGTACTTGCGTATTAAATTTCAATTCTGGTTGTTAGCCTACTAGTTGGTATCGTTTGCAGCGCTGCTCAGTGAAATTGAAAGAGTAAAATAGAATATGGAAATCGACGATGTAAGGAAATGTTTACGGCCTTATTTATAAAAAATAACGTAGATTTAGACAGTTGTTTAATGTGACATTTTCATAAAACTTTTGTATTCAAGCAGCTTTTTAAATCTATGTATGTACTTAAATTTTTATGAAAGTATTATTTCTCGTCTCTAATTTTCTATAAAACTATTTGCCGTCATTAACCAACAAATAAGTTGTCAAAAACAATAACTTAAGCAATGCTGCTATACGAAATAAAATTATTAGTGGCAAATCAAAATTTTGAAAAGTGCCGATTTTCACATTCGATAGTTGGACATGGTAGCGACGAGATGTACGGGCATTTTTTTCTTAAGAGCTGCATATTGATTTAAGAAATTTTTTATAGAAGAAAATTTATTTTCCATTTATTGTGCGTAATTTTATATAAATTTTTAGTTTTTCTTGAGAGCCTTTACAAATAAAAATAATTTCGGAATATGTACATACATATGTACATACATACGCAGCCATATAACTTGATTTCAAGAGAAACGAATTTTCATTTGGCACGTTCAGAAGGCGAAACAGCTCAGTAACTGGTGCGATTGCACGTTCTGAACGCGTTGTTGCGTACTTCTGATCAACTGAATAGTTGCGTGTTAGATGATCGTAATATTTTTCTGATCATTTGAGACAACATGTTGGTGTGTACCTTTGAGAGTTGAATTTGACAGCTAATGTATGAAGTCGTTCAAAAGACGCATAACGATCACTGATTTTTGTTTAGCAACGGTTGCGCTCAACTGCTGCGCCTTCTGAACCTACCTCTTGATAACTTTTTTTTTTGATAACACTGCGACAGCTCAAATTGGTATTGAGTAAACCCAAATGCAAGATAGAGTTTTTGAATTTTATTGAGTTTTTTTTAATAAATACTGAAATTAGAGGTGTATGAATGGCGAAAGATAAACTTCATCCGATTTTTTTTAAATCGAAACTACATTTTAACATACTATGTACATATGTCCATGCATACATAAATATATTTAATATGAACCCATGGTTTCAATTCTACGCATATCGTCAGGGTTTTCCTCACAACTAGGTTTTGCTGCAGTGAAGCGACAGAACAAGTGACGAGAAAAAATATATGCGGACACTTACATATATATGTATCTATGCACATACGTATCTATGCACATACGTATCTATGCACATACGTATCTATGCACACACATATCTATGCACATACGTATCTATGCACATACATACATATGTACTTAGGTATGTATATCAGCATTTTAGTTGAAAGTACGTTTTGCTCGTCGCTCTCTTCATCACTCCACTACATTCCTGTCCTTAGTTTTTTTCAGATACCACAAATGCGCGATCCAGAAAATTCTTCTATCATTCTTGCCACAAATGTATGTTTTCTTCGAAAATACTCAAGTACTACCAGTAGAGTACTCTACTGTCAAATACCTTTTACTCGCAGTAGTTGCGGAAGGCAAAGTAAATACTCTACGCGTGTTGCTATTGATCGGTAGTTTACGTACGCTTGCTGAAACTGGTTTATGCTTACTCACAATTGACCCGAACGATGAAAGTAGGGGATGGAAAGTATTTGCGCGGCGATCGGATGTCTTGTTGGGCCGTTTAAATGGAATTGCGCAGGAGTCTAATACATATATATGTGCGCTTGTTCGAATTTTCCCGTCTGTTTGCACGTTGCACGTACGTACACCGGTGCGTATAAGTGCTGCATAAGTGATGATGATGAGTCGCCACTTAACTTGTGTCAGTGTCATTTAAACGTTTAACTTCATGCAACATGCACACATTAATGCAATTTCAATGCAAACAAGCGGTCACACATACCGATTCGTACATACATACATACATATGTACGTGAATTCACACAAAACATAGTGGTGCTCTTATAATTTTATACATGCTCATGTGTACGTGTGGGGCTGCATGTACATACATACGACGTACATATATGCCTGAACAATTATGTGAATTAGCTTTGTTGACATTCGGATTAGTGTTGCATGCAAAAATGGAGTGCGCTTAAGGGTGTTCATTTTGCCAAGAACAAATTGGCAGAATAATTTACTTATCCGTTTTTTTTTCTTTGTGCTTATCTATGGATATTCAAAAGTGGAAATATAAAGGAATGAAAACCACAAAACTGAAGTCTTTGTTTGTAATAATGAGGGCACCCAAAAATATGCTCTAAAAATTGTGTATTAAGCGCTTACGATAATGCATAAAAACAGCAAAAAATGCTCATAAAATATGCGCTAAAAATCGTTTTATAATTTCTTAAAATAATTCTTAAAAACAAAACATTATCTTAAAAAAGCTTTTATTTTTTCTTGCTTAAAAAAAACAAAGCACAATACACTGACGGTTATTTGAATAGACTCGCCTTACTTTGAAGAGTTTTGGCTATATTTCCATGGTTTATTTTATGTTCTATATTTTTTTATAAAAGCCTGGCTAGTTATACAGCAAACACCATATAAATCTCCATTTCAAACTTTATTCAAAAATTATAAAAATTCGAAAATTATCCACCAAATTTTTAAACTTTTTATTCAGAATTTTTAGAAAAATTACTGGTATGCAGTTTCGTAGCTGGCCACAAAATACCGTTGATTTTTAAGATTTTTTTTTGCTGACGGTGTCACGAATTTTTGCTCAACAAAATGTGCTCGACAATTTTTTTATATGGAAGAGAATGCCTAGCATCGTTAACAAAAAAAAAAATTGTCAAAAATCAACGGTATTTTCTAGCCACTTGAAACTTGCACTAACATTGAACTGCGTATTAGAAATTTTATTAAAGATTCAGAATAAAAAGTTTAAAAATTTGGTGAAAATTTGTCGAATTTTTATAATTTTTGTATAAAGTTTGCAAAGGGAATTTATATGGTGTTTGTTGTACAGCTAGCCAGGCTTTTATAAAAAATATTAAAAATAAAATAAACCGTGGAAATATAGCCAAAACTCTACAAAGTAAGGCGAGTTTATTCTAATAACCGTCAGTGTATAAGATTAAATAATAATGAAAACAGTGCATTTTTTTTTTATAAAAAATTAAAAGCACCAAATTATTTGCTTATGTTGCTGTTACAGTGAACGTTTGTGCTAAGTTTTCGAATTAAAAACTGCGCCTATTCGCACGATAAGCAGCTTTGTATATCGAAAAACTTCTCTTCACCTCAACTGAGGTAATTGGTGCATATTTAAAGGCAACAATTTCTGCTATTGAGAACGTTTCCAATATACATAGGCTCAGTTTCATTTGAGTTATGATAAGAAATTTGAAGATATTGAAACCTAGACTTTTTCTTAAAATATTATTAAATTTTTCTTGAAAGTAACACAGTCACATTTATCGATAACTTATTTGATTTATTGGACTGTTTTAATTTGATTTGCCAGACTTAGGGCGATGTTTTCTCAAGTAACCTCTAACTTTAAAGCTCACTTTATATTTAAAGATTGCATTAAAATGTATGATTGTGTCTAAAGCAAAGCATTTTATTATCGGTTTTAAATTGGTTTACAACCTAGAAACATGTATTCATCAAACACCGATAATAGAAGTGCTTAACTTCAGGCAAAGCTTTATTTTTAATCCAACCGTTAAATATAAAGTGAGCTTTAAAGTTAAAGATTACTTCAGAAAACGGCCCTTAAATTACCTGTTTGAAGTCGCTTGATGGCCTATGGCTAGACCAGATTTTATACAAATAAGTTGCAAACGCAAATTTTGTTTTTTATAGTAATTCTTAAATAAATTTTACAGATTGTAAATCTTCTCCATCCAACATATTAGCAAAATTTTCTATTTGTTTATAGTTTTCTGCAAAATAATCTGCCGTTTGTATCCAATCCAAGTTCCCCACCGCGTAGTGACTGGCTGTGGCGGCAAGGGTAGTTCTATTTCTTTAAAATTTGCCAACCGTGATAAAGCTTTCAGAAACGATTTTCTCGCCGCTTGCTGCTATTGAGTCGGTCAGTATTTAAGAAACAATTGCGAATTTCTTCTAAACGAACTATTGAGCAGTGGTTTACTGCCTCTTATAAAGCTGTGTTAATAAAAAAATTTTTGATTTTGCGACTTTCTCATCGTTATTACCACATTACATATTCTTTTTGCATACCCAAACTTCTAGGAGAAATTAATTTTCCTTAGCTCTGTATCGTACGTACGTAGATGGATTTTAAATGAGGTCACACGCACTCGCATCAGCTGTGTTATTCACAAACAATCACATAATCGATTACATACATATGTATGTAGCTTGATTATCCATTACAAAATGTAGCAATACGCTTAAACCAAATCCTCTTCAATCCCACCTCTATTCATATTTCAAACACAATTTCAAATATTTCTTATTTATAGTTCATGCTCATAATTTGCACACATACACTTGCTTTCATTTGGCACAATTTAGTGCTGTTGCATGACAACACATTCCTCGACACTTCAACCAGGCCATGGAACGCTTCACTTGCACACATTTCAAAATATTTTCACGCTACGCTCTAANGGGCCGAAAATATCAACGGAATCTGCAAATAAACGAACTATTGAGCAGTGGTTTACTGCCTCTTATAAAGCTGTGTTAATAAAAAAAATTTTGATTTTGCGACTTTCTCATCGTTATTACCACATTACATATTCTTTTTGCATACCCAAACTTCTAGGAGAAATTAATTTTCCTTAGCTCTGTATCGTACGTACGTAGATGGATTTTAAATGAGGTCACACGCACTCGCATCAGCTGTGTTATTCACAAACAATCACATAATCGATTACATACATATGTATGTAGCTTGATTATCCATTACAAAATGTAGCAATACGCTTAAACCAAATCCTCTTCAATCCCACCTCTATTCATATTTCAAACACAATTTCAAATATTTCTTATTTATAGTTCATGCTCATAATTTGCACACATACACTTGCTTTCATTTGGCACAATTTAGTGCTGTTGCATGACAACACATTCCTCGACACTTCAACCAGGCCATGGAACGCTTCACTTGCACACATTTCAAAATATTTTCACGCTACGCTCTAAAAATTAAATGAAACCAAAACAATCATCAACAAAATACCAGGCAATTAAAAAAATGTAAAAATATGTCGGCAGTTATGTAAACTATTGTATGTACATATACGTACATATGTACATATAAACATTCATAAAGTGCCAAAACCACCGCAATAACTGCAGTGCTGCCACAATATTGAAATTTGCATAAAATAACAATAATGCGAAAATATTGTCGCACCCAACAGAAAATCAAAAACAAAAAAAAAACGCTCGGTGCTATTCAACCAAATAAATGGCACTAAAAGTTTACAAACATACATACGAGGCCTTGAGAGCCAGGGTAGCCTAACTGGTATTTAAAAAAAAATTTTGGCCCAACTTAAAATACATTACTAGTATCGAAACGGGTAGCCTGAGATACGCTCTTCAAGTAGTAGGTGGAAACAAACTTAAAACTTTGCACTAAAGTAGCATATGTATTAGTTATAAATCCTTCTTTCTCGTTTTTCTTATAACAGTTTTTTGAAGATAGGCTCCTCTGGCTCACATGGCCTCATTTATACTTACATACATATGTACATATAAAATATTCGAATGCATGACATGTGTGCATATTAAAATTGCCGCGACTGCGTTGACATTTATTTTTTTCATAAATATTTGCATGTACGTATTTATGTGAACGGCGCAGGCACTAAAAATCATAATTTCGCAAGAAAGAATAGAAAAATACTTTACAATAATAAATGTGTTTGTGTGAAAGCCCCAGAATTGTTCTTGGTTTTGTTTTTTTCAGTTAAGCCTTTTTAGTGGTTATTCTCAATTGGTATTGCCTCTAGTACACAGAGTCCTTGATTTAATGTAATTGGCTGGAATGGGCACATTTTTCAATTAAATATAATTCTAGCAATTTATGTACAGTAGAATTTATTTATGTAAATAAAATTCAATTGAAGAAATCGCTGAAATTTACATAACTTTCCAATTCTTGGGTACTCTACATTCTTCTTCTTGTTTGGATGCAATATGATGCATTTGCGTACGAAAGAATTGCAGCTCAAGATGTCAGTTTAGTTATATCCACGTATGCTCTGGGTGGCAACCAAACACCCGCTTTGGAGCGAGCTGCAGTGAAAAGGCGAATAGGTTATTCCGTGTGTCCGCTGGGTTTGGGTGCCGCCACGCAAAACCCTTCCATCGAATGAGAACCCCTTCTTTTGATGACCACCACGTAAAACGTTTGAGGGTATATCCGGCCCCTAAATGATGCCTCTACCCGGCTAGTTGATGCCTTCGCGAAGACTAAGGNACCCTGTATCCGCTGGGTTTGGGTCCCGCCACGCAAAACCCTTCCATCGAATGAGAACCCTTTCTTTTGATGACCACCACGGAAAACGTTTGAGGGTATATCCGGCTCCTAAATGATGCCTCTACCCGGCTAGTTGATGCCTTCGCGAAGACTAAGGCTGGCATTACCGCCATTCAAGAAATAGTGATGGACCTGGCAAGGCAAGAAAAGCCGTAACGCCTTGTTACGTTACGTCTACTACAGCTGGCACGTAAAGAAGCACCAATTTCGTTTTTGATTTGTTGTGGAAGGCAGACTCCGTCGCCTTGTGCTGCTGCTCACCCCTGTGGACGAGCGGTTATACTCAATCCGTATCACAGCTAGATTCTTCAATATCTCTATCCTATCAGTATCTATGGCCTCACCATTGGAAAATTCAGCCTCCGCGATGACATATCCAATAACGGACTGAGGCCGATCGACGTCAACGGTACCCGGGGGTAATATGCAGTTTAAGGTTCCAGCTTTAAAAAATCCATCTAACGACCACATTATGATAGACGAAAGCGCACATCCAGGATTTCGGATCCAATATCCAAACAATGGCTAGGAATACTTTATTGTGGCAGATAAGATGCGCACCCACCTCGTTACAGTAAAAAATTGCCATCCAACAATGCAAGGAAAGTTCAGAAAGCACTCTTCAGTAATCCGGCATAGGCGAGCAGTGGAAATGCATTTCCTGTGATCGGACGCAACTCGAGCTATTTGGGACCGCTATAGGAAGCTGAAGTGGGAAACGAGACTATTTTTCTTATTTACTTCTTTTTTATTTCATAAAAAGGAAGGGGTCAAAATACGGCGGTGCGATGAGCTTGAAATGCTGTCTGGAATAAAAAACGACCTATAATTTTGTAGGAAATTTTGTCCCGTAATGTACTTTCAATTGTGCTGTTTCTTTGTAAATTGCTATTATTTGAAATTCGAATTGTCTATCGCGCTCTGTGGAGTTTACACTATATTAATTTATAGCTCATTTTTAATTTCAAAATTTTATTGAAAAACACCATATCTCACTTCAAGATATATTGAAAATGTGCTGATATAGGGCGTTTTTGAAACGAACTCTGAAACAGGACGTACTTGAAAAGTTTTTTGAGACAGGGTGTTGTCGAACTCTCTGCCGAGATAGGTCGATCTTCCACTCAGCAGTCAAAATAATGTTGAAATCAAGTAATTTCGCTTTGTAAAATCTATCACTAAATTAAAACTAAAATACAAAGCGAAGGGCTGCACAGTGCTTTCTAAGCGGGCAAAAATTAAACATTTTATTGTCGCAAATATATTTGGTATTGTTGGAAAGGTAGCTTATACATAATCAAGGCTCCGGTTCCAATTTTTCTATAAAATTACTTCAAACCAAATAGTTTAATCAGAACCGCATCAGGTTTAGGCTTTACGCTGAAAAACTTGTGAAAAACTCAACTTATGAGATAATAAGTTAAGTTGTAAAATTTCCATTTAAAAATGCTTAACTGCAAAAAAAAATATTACAAAAATTTTGTTCTGCAGGTTTAATCACGCTACATTTTAAATGCAAATTGATTTTGTTGAAAAAAATAGAAATAAATTTTAATATTACAGCATAAATCTTAAAATCATCTTAACTCATATTTTTTAATATTCCATCAAAAAGGTACGGTCTTTTATCCGTTGAAAAAATACTACTTTTTTGCACTTTGGGAAATAGTGAATTTTTGCAAATGCGTCAAAACATTTTTTTTTTAATTTTATGTTAATGCCATCAGATTTACCCCATTGGTTTGATTTTCAAAAATAAGACGTCAAATTAAAGTGCTTCCCTTCCATATTAAGTGTAGATCCGCCACTGATACAAAATTAGCATATAAGTAAAATTAACTTTTACTTTCTAAGTTATTGACTGGCATAATTTATGTGTTGATCTGTGAGTACCTTTTTTAACTGAGATGATTAACCTTTTTAAATTTTTCGAATCAGTTAAAGAAAACTCAACTTAAAAGGTAGTCCAAAATTTTGCAAAAAAGTAAATTTAACTGCACTACAAAGTACGAAATACAGCGGCTCAAAAAAATATTTTACTCCCGAAAAAGTTGGGTCACATTACACATACGCCGTATGACCGTAGTATTACATACTCCTATGTATGTATGTATGTATCTGGCGTATGAGTAACATTTTTCGTATTAAAGTTTTAAATTTTTTCATTCGCAATACAAACTTAAAATGAAAATATCTTGGGGAAATTACCTGAATCCCGAAAAAGGGTATACAGATCCTTAATCTACTACCCAAAATTAATTTTACGTGTCTGGGCGTTTTTTTTTTGTTATTTGTTCTTTTTTAGCGTCCCTACAGAGTTATCTAGTACTTTCATTTTTTATTATGTTTATGCTTAATATTTAATTTGCTTATATTTTCAAATATAGGACTAACTACATACATATGGATGTATCAAGTAATCATAATATATATATATATATATATAGTATATGTGAAAAAATAATTCATTTCATTGGAGAAAGAGGCAAATAATTACCGTTCAACAGCGAATAAATGAGTTCAATTAAAACTATAAGCAAATATAAAAATATTCTAATTATCATTGCCTGCGCTAAATGTCTTTGCACTCTAATAATGCCCCCATTACCGAGAGAGCACAGGCATACTCACTATTTAAATAAAAATGTTTGCACCACCATTGCGAAAACTCGTAGTCGAGGTGTAGGAACATCTCTAAAACCCACATAAAAATACATGCATATAAACACCACACGATCATACTGGCTTGCATTACTACATATGTACATATATGCTAAGCGAAACCCCTCCTCCGCAATAACACCATAACACAAGCATGCCTTCCACCACTGTCGTTCGCACTGCAATCTAATAAATAATAATGTCTTTGGCTAATCTGGTAAATTGCTATTTCAATAATTTTCAATTATAAGCAACAGAAAGTCGAGCTAACTAGAGCGGCTAGCTGCAATTGCATTGCTCGCTCTAATCCAACACGCAATGTATATGAACGTACATACATACATGTGTATATGTGTTTTCGATTTTCTATGTGTGTATGCTCTTGCGACACAACTTCACCTATAAGACCAGTTGCAGAAATTTTCAAAGGCAATCCACGATTTGAGCTATAGCGACCGCAATTGTCCTTTTGCTCAGTTTTTGACTTAGTGGCTAGGTGACTAAATCCCCATTCAGAAAAGGGTAGTGCAACGAATGAATGGATGTATGAATGACTGACTGACCAGCCAGCCAGACAGAATTATTTAGTACATACCGCAGCATTGCCAGCAAAAGCAATTACAAAATGTCACTTACCTGATGATGTCTCGACGTGCAAGAGCAATGGACGAGCTTATTTCAAGCCATTGTGATTGCTATGGATTCGTCGATATTTATTAATGGCTGGCACTATTGCAAACCTTGGTTGTTGCCATATCCCGAATTTCATTGTGATTGTGGATTTCAGTATGCCATTGTTTACGATTTGCAATTGTATGTATGTATGTATGTACTTTTATGTATGTAAGCGTATTGTTCTCTGATTGTTTGGTTATTTATGTGTGGGCGGTGCTGTAGGCGGCAATGCGACGATTTATTACGAAATTAGTGTCCCACATTCCCATACGTCTCCGTGATGAGGCAATTGCATACATTTGGCTCGTAAATAAATATATCTTTATAGGTGTATAAGGGGAGAGCGTAACAAATTCGCATGAACTGAATAATTGGCAAATACTTATTGAAGTTTCACTAGAAGTAGCAGCATAAAAAATCATAATCACTGAAATCTTGTATTTCAAGAAATACGTACCTACATCGCACAGTGGCTCAAAATTGGCATTTGGTGTTCACAATTTACTGGAGCCTTAGTTTGTCACTCATTTTGAT
>NW_016162113.1:9812-16695 GCF_001687245.7 Rhagoletis zephyria | reverse complement strand
TAGTGTTTTTTTTTTAAGAAACCTAATCAAATTTTCAAGAGACCAGTTAAGCCCGTTTTTTGAAATCCTAATCCTTATCAAAAGTAGCAATTTGAAGAAAATCGCCTCTATTGTTCCATTTAATAAATGTTACATAATAAAAAGTAGCTGAAAACAATTTAAGGGGTTACCACGAAACGAAAACAAATTTTCACCAGAAAAATTTTAAGTCTTATAAAAAAAATTTTCACCAAAATTAATCAAAAAAATTTTGTTTCTAGAAAATTTTTGGGTATGCAGTTTTATAAATCGCTTTAATTTATAATAATTTTTTCGCTAACATTTTGGCCACATTTGCATGCTAAATGGGAAATAAAAGCGTTTGTTGTATTATTTAAAATCAACATGAACTCTTAGGGCCTTGCTACTTGCACTTTACTACAATTTAATTATCTATACAACTGCTTACCCAAAATTAAAATACTAAAAAAGTTAAAACAAACAAACAAAAACGCAAACATCGGGCTCAACTCGTCTCTTGCAAATTTTATTATCTTCCATTCAAAAAAAAATTAATCGAATTGAATGAAAAATTAAGGCTCCAGTGAATTGTGAACACGAAATTCCAATTTTGAACCACTGTCCATCACACGATGGTTCTCACAATAACGACACAATTCAAAACTCAAAAAAAAAAAAACCTTTTTTTAGTCGGAACCAGGTACAAAACAACGCATGCAGAAAGCAGCACTCAGACTACATGCCGTACATTGTACCCTTACTACTAAAGCTTCGCACATAGTTGCAGTCCTTTCCTAATCCAATGCCTGGGAAAATTAGTAATTTACTCAAATTTGCGTTGAATTGAAGACATCTTGAGCATTGAGAGAACATTGAACAAATTCAAACTTGCCTTTCAATCAACTTGAAAGTGGTTTTACGCGCAGATGGCAATCAAAGCGAGCAATCAAAGTTAGTTACATACGTATGTTTGTATGTTTGAAAAAAAAAAATTTAATTTTAGTGCAATGGAAACATTATCGTAAGGTTTTAACGCTTTAGCTATAGCATGGCATCTGCAAGGATATTTGTACATATGTCTGCCGCAACTACTCGCATGCTTTCAAAACTCCACATGGCGAATGTAATGAACACCGTTATTTCAGTATCAATAAAATTATCAGCGGGTATCCGCCAACTTTATTGGCAGGAAAGCATTATGTGCCAATGTTCACACATGCACACATTTGCGCATATACATATCTACATATATGTATGTGGGCATACCAGGAGTAAAAAGAGCATTTTTTTTATATTTTATCATCAGCATTAGTATGCACATAAAGTTCAATATAAAGGAAGGCGATTGTAAAAGCAAAAGCATAACAACTACATAAATAAACAGTGCGAAATCTAAGCAAAGCTGGAATTATTTTACTTTACTAAACACATTTTGCTTTACACAAATTCTAGTAAATCAGCGTGAGCAATGGTTGCCGGCGACAACGGAAGTCGAAAGGCATTTGAAACGGTGGGTGTCTTACATCTAATGAAATTAGCACCTCCCACACAGTTGCGATATGTATACGTAACACATACATATGTGTGTTTGTATGTACATATGTTTTTGTGAGTTTATCATCAAGCAATGTTTATAACGTGAACATGAAATTCACTGAACACTGGAAGGTCGTAGAAAATACGACTGCTGACAATGGAAGAGGATTTCCGCAAGGAATACTTTATATGTATACATATGTACATATGTATACAAAATATTTAAGCGGATATACGTATGTGCAAATATGTACACACATCCCTTAGATACGCATGTGTAAATTGAAAAGTAAAATCCCATAAATGACCCAATTTGAATGAATATGGAATCGTANGCTTTATATGTATACATATGTACATATGTATACAAAATATTTAAGCGGATATACGTATGTATGTGCAAATATGTACACACATCCCTTAGATACGCATGTGTAAATTGAAAAGTAAAATCCCATAAATGACCCAATTTGAATGAATATGGAATCGTATTTGTAATCGGGTTTCCCTTTGAATGTTAACAAATGCGTGTATAAATATTTAAAGTAGTATGATGTAAGCGTTAGTGCAATGGGGTTTGACCTGTATCGCTTAATTCAAAGGCTACTCCTGTAATAAATTCCTTCCACCATATTGGATCCGCCATTTTTAATTTCAGTTGCTGATTCCTTCGCTTCGGATTCGTAATCAGCAATCCCAAAGCCCTCGAATACAAAGTTTAATAAAGTGCAAAAAATTACAAGGTAATATTCTACTGGCTGATTCAGCTTAGGGGTTTTTAAGATTTGTTTTCCCCCATAGAAACGGTAAATTATTTGATTAAAAAAACGTCAAAATTCGCGTACTTTTCTTTCTACTTTCCGAAAATATGTTCTTAGGCTTTTGTAGTTGGGCGGGAAAGGTTCCATAAAGTCCCAAAGATGTGCAGGCTTGTGAGNGCCATAGAAACGGTAAATTATTTGATTAAAAAAACGTCAAAATTCGCGTACTTTTCTTTCCGAAAATATGTTCTTAGGCTTTTGTGGTTGGGCGGGAAAGGTTCCATAAAGTCCCAAAGATGTGCAGGCTTGTGAGGACATTATAGCCCATTCCACCCATCATAACTGAATCGGTTAGTTACTAAAGAGTAAATTACTTAAGAAGCGGGATCTTCATGGAGCGCCTTTCCTTGGATCAGCATTCCTGTTGCAACGGCCCTAAACACGTTCGTCAAGAGTATCGAATAGGCCTTTTCGCAGAAGGCATTCGCGGTTCGTGCCTTAGGCTTTTAATACTGATTTGCATGAGGCTATAGTTAACACCCTAAATAAGCTTGAATTCGAAGCCGACCTCGTCAGGTTTATTTACCGTTTGCTTTGCAACAGAACTATCGGGGCAGGGTGGGGCAGCGCTTCAATCCGGAGATGTGTAAGTAGAAACACCCCGCAAGGTGGAGTTCTCAACGTCCTGTTGGGGGCTCTGGAAAGAAGTGGCTGTGGGGTGGTTTCCTATGCAGTGATAATAAAAGGAAAGTTTCTGGAAATACTGTTTGAACTTATGCAGGGTTACCTGAGCTTGACTGAGAGCTGGACTTTTGGTTGCGGGCTGGGTGTAAACTCTCTCTCTGTCTCTCTGAACATCCGTTGCTTGAACTTCATCAAAATTGTCATAACGAAAAAGCTCTGACTTATTTCCTTTGGTAGTTTACCGGTTCAGCTTACGACGCGCCGTCCCTTACGATGTCACCTATGGACGAGTGAATCCTAAGACCTAAGATACAGTTCATCCTAAAAGTGGATTGTATGTATTCGTAGTAAAACAAAAATAATTAATGCACTCAGTAGCCAGTTCGTCGGGCCTAATTAAATTGCTGCCTGTAACGTATGTATGTTTTCCATGCTTAGATTTGTTACAGCTACAGTTAAGGGCTTCTATCGTGGCATCGCTGATCCCATTTGTCCTAACTTCTAACTCCACCCAATCTGTTGCAGAGTTTTTACGACCCAGGCTAATAAGATCCACCGCAACCACAAACCCATCCCACCTTATTCTGACTTCTGTGACACAACTTGCCGCTTATACACTATATAGATAATCTCCATGCACTAAAACGCTATGTTGTTGTTGCAAAATACTTGAAATTGTTTTGCAATTTAAATTCAAATTCGGCAAACAGTTTCATAAAGTGAAAATTACTTCCCTACGACGCCATAATTATAGACGCTCAGCGGTTGTGCCACAACAATAACGACCGCGTGTTGTATGCACGCTGCAGTAGTAATACGAAAACTTTAGCATATGCCACCGAGAGGCAGCCAAAGTTCAGTAAAGACCGCTGCAGTGGTAATCGCTTGCTCAGCTTGTGGCATCGCTGCTCTACGCCTGCTGCTTATTGGAGCACAAGAGCGAGCTTGTGTGTAGTTACTACTGTCTTAGTTTAGCAGATTACACACGCTAAATTGACTGACAATATACAAATTGGAATTGCTCATTCTGAGAGACTGTGCAAAAAAAACAAAGAAAAAAATACGACTAGAAAAAAAGAAAAGGCGAGGCACAGTGCCACAGCCTCATATATTTTTTGGAAAAACAAATTTTAAGGAATGGGCGTAAAACAATTTGTAATAACGTTGTTTATGGACTTCAAAAAAAAACGTACTCGATTTATTTTAAAGCATATCTCCCATACAAACTTAACCCAAAAAATGCCTTAAAATGACTTAAAAAGTACACCAATAAATATATAACTCCGAAATTTTGTCCATACATTTTTAATAATGCTATATGTGAAAGCCTTAAAAATACCAGGGACCGTAACAGTCACAACTTTTACACAAATCGCTTATTAAGAATTATTTTTTTACTTTTATTTAATTACTCTTTAAATAACCGTTATTTATGATTTTTATTTTATAACACCAAAACAGCAATTATATTTCAATTTTATCTAAATAATCTGCAAATAACAGTTATTTTTGATATTTAAATTATATGTCTTAGATAACAGTTATCGAAGACTTTTATTTATAAAAGTCATAAACGAAAATCTGTCACTGACCTTTACTTTTTAACTCCGACTTATAAAAATTATTTATATAAGTCGTAGTAAACTTTTGTTTTCCACCAGCTTCTTAACTGCTTAAAATGTTAATGACTTTTATACGAATGATTTAAAAAATAAAAGTCGGCGACTGATTTATATTGACAACAGTTAAAAGTAAAAATCACTGACTGTTTTTTATTGATGACTTTTATAAACAAAAGTCTTCAATAACTGTTATCTAAGACACATAATATAAAAATCAAAAATAATTGTTATTTTGGGTTTATAATATAAGAAGCAAAAATAATTGTTATATTTTTTAATTTTGCATAAAAATTTCAAAAAAAAAATTATTTTCCAATTTGAGTTTCGGTGAAAAACGAAATCGATTGGTATGTATGACTTAGTTGTAGAACATTTCGTTCATAGTGAATTTTTCCATGGCAGTTTTCATCAATTACTGTTACGTTCGGTCCCTGAAAAATACCATAAATGCTATCATTATATTATATGAGGTTACGTTAACTTATTTTTTTTAAATCTATAGAATATAAATATTGCGGTCTTTATTTTTTTTATAGTAATAGTTTTTTTCCATCAAAAGTGTGAAATTTAGCATTTACAAAGTGTAATTTTTGTCTGCTTATTTTGCCTAGTAAGTGCAATATTTTCATATGAACCTACATCAAAAATAATAAAAACAAAAGTTATAAGAAACCCACATTGCTTAAGCGAACCAAGATCTCAATTAGCTTTAGCTTAATAAAATTCTTCTAAATTTTGTTGTTTTTATTCTGTATATAAAACTGCCAGTTTCGGATAAAGTTATAATGAGTTTTTCTTATGCAAACCATCGAAATATACAAATTTAATATTCAAAATATTTTGTATTTTTCCCGCCCAAATACCACTGTGCAACAGTGCCGTCCAAACAAGCGAAGAACAATGGCGATGTTAGCAGCAACCATTTGTGAAACGCATAGTGTGAATGGCATAGTATCTAAGCTTTCGCATTTGCATGCCTCTTTCGGGGTTAAGGCGGTTGAATTCGCGCAGAGGAGGCGCCTTAATTGAAGTAAAAAAAGAGTATACGCGTTCGTTGAAAATTGCAGTTTACTAAGTTTTGCGACTGCAAGCATCTACTCAGACAAAACCAAAGCCAAAGCCAAAGCCAGAGCTCTAGTAAGCTTCACACTTATGTTTGTATGTACATATGTAGAGCTTCCTTCAGTGCCGCGCAGCAATTACTGCAGTTGCAAGTTTCATCCCAATTGCAACATCACTTTTTGCTGCCACAATTCCACTTGCCTTAGTTGTGTTCGCATGCAGACGCGCGGCAGCAATTGTTGCCACAGTTGCTCTGCAGCAGCATGTTGGAGCACTCGAAAAGCGCTCAACGCTCAAGAACTGCTGGTGATCCACTTTGTACGAAACTTCGCTAGCGATGTGCTTTCAATTGGCGAAAGTGTACCGTAACAATAATAGGAGCAGCAACAACAACAACAACAAATTCCAACAAGGCGTACAATTGCAATAGTATCACCTGCTTCACAATCACTTCCACTTAACAACAACTTGCCTTTCTGTCCAAACAAGCGCGAACCGGCGCACACACGCAAACATACATACGTATGCACACACATACACGCATACACGCTATCATCTCCTTATTGAGATTACTCATCCGCCCTGCTGTGTCTGTGTGGGAGGCAAACTTGTTAAACTTTCAAAGCGTAGAATATACACGACTAGATTTCTGCAAGTAAGTATGTCTGTGCATGTGCATGTCTTCGGATTTGTGTGCAAACCGTTCAAGTGGCGATTCTGTATTAATATGTATATTTATACGTCAAAAAGGCGGTTAAGTGCTTGCAGACGCGCAATCAAAGCAGAAAATACGAGTAGAATTCTCTTTCAATTACTTGCGTCTCGTTTCAATTTAGCAGCCAGTGGAAACTCGCTTTCACCATTACGCTAACAAATGTTGAAGAGCCACTCAGCGGTATGAATTGAAAAGTGCATCCATTCACACCTGGCTACGCATTGACTGACATTCATGCTCGTAATCGCATTCGCATTTGCATTTTGTATATAAATACTTTGTACTTTGTATTCGTATTTGTTTGGAAATTCAACAAGCCATAAGAATATCTTATTTACTCAAACTGAAATTGTAACTAAGCACTGAAAAACTATTTAAAAGTGTTTTTTATACCCGAGCGCACTTGTGCACAAGGGTATATTAATTTTGTTCACATAACGGTTGTTTGTAACAGCCAAAACGAATCGAGATAGATATAGACAAATGTATACATAAATGATCAG
>NW_016162113.1:0-9800 GCF_001687245.7 Rhagoletis zephyria | reverse complement strand
TTCAAAATTGATGCTTGCAACAATTCTTTACCAAGAAATACGTTTGTGATAAATTTTTGGAAAATGGGCGTGGCACCGCCCACTTATGATCACATATATGTATCTCAGTAACCGTTCTACCAATTTGTACCAAACTCGGTGTGGTTATTGTGCTTGCCACATATAAGCAAACCGTTGAAAATTATTGAAATCGGACTAAAATAACGGCCGCTTCTCATATAACGGTAAATTTCAGAACTGCTTGAAACTTCAAAATTTCGAAATCTAAGGACTCTAATTTACTCAAAATTGATACGCCCCGGCTTACCATATAGCCGTAGCTTTCGGTAAGGCGAAAAACATATATTTAATACGTGCGCCGGGTATTTAATGTTCGGCTCTGCCCGAACTTAGGCTTTCTTACTTGTTTCTTTTGAAAGTGCGCGAACAAATAATGGAAGGACGTGTGTCGAACTATTTTATGGACGGTTAAATGAAAAAAATTTATATTTCTACTCACATACATACATACATATATATGTATATAAAGAATGTCCTAGGCCACCCGCCCACGTTTTTTATTTAAAAGTGCGAAAATTTGGCCTACCGGGTATGCTCTATTTTTTGGTGCTAGATACTACCGAATTCCGGTTTCAACCAGAGGTGGGTTAAACTGACTGGAAGTTCATTTTTTTACATTGGATGTATATGGTTTTAGCACAGATTCGGATTCTGCGTATAAAAATGCATAACTTTTGTCGGAAACTTTTTTCTGTAATGAACTTTCCGTTCAAACAATAGACTTTCGGTCTGTGTAACACACTTCCGGTCGAAACCGAAAGTCGGTAATACCACCAAAATTAGAGCATCCCCAATTTGGTAGGTCAAAAAAAGGAAGCTAGAAAGAGAACGAGAATACTCCACGATATTTTTTACTTCGTTCTTCGTTCGCGCATCCTGGGCAATGCGAGCAATCCTTGTGGGTGATGCGGTAGCTAAACCGTGAGAAGCTGTAGGCTGCGGCCGATAGTTTCGTCAAACTCCTCACCCGTCGGCACTGACGTCAAGCATTTAATCGTGCGGGGCATAGGCGTAGCCTATCAAGGGTCATTATCCTTAGAAGTTCTGCTCTCCAACCATTCCAATCTAACATAGCCTACTCAAAGGAATCTCTTAAAGGTCAAAGATGTTCCCGCGAACATGACTTCTCTGCATTACGCAACAAGTTTTTTTTTTAGACATGAAACACAAATATACTTTACTTTCCATTACACTGTGCGACAAAAACAAAAAAATTTCAAAACACACGAAAGAATTGGTAAACTCACGAAACTGTGGACCGAATATAGTAAAACTGCGTTTATAGTTTTTCACTCTGACGTCAGAATTTTTTTTTTCAAAGGACTTTGAAATTTTAAAGATATGATTAATACAAACAATTTAAAAAAAAAAAAAAACAGTGCAATGTAGAATAGCAATATGGGTACCGAATGAGAGAGAAAACTCTGTGGAATTTAAAAACCGTAAAGTTTTTTGGTTTACAATTACGAATAGATTTTGAAAATGCGCTGTTAATAAATTTTATCTTTTTGAGTTAATAAAGTTTGCAGGACGAAACAATAATTTTTTCAAGGATATTTAAGGACGAAATTTGTAAAAGATTTTTCCGTACCCATTCCTCCTTGTACACCAAAAGATTTATCCTGTTATAATTCTAAAGAATTTGTTCATTTCTATGATACCCTTATTGTTATCCTACATCACGCTGAATTTTTTATATAATTTTTTGAAATAATCATATTGTTTTCAATTTCAAAGTCCTTCTAAAAAAATACTGACGTCAGAGAGAAAAACTAAGTACGCAGTTTTATTTTAATTTAGCCATAGTTTCGCGAATATATTCATTTTTTTTTGTCTGTCTCACGGTGTTATACACACATACATGTATACGATAAATCACTACTGTTACAGAATAAACCGTTCGTCGTCAATTTGTTATAAATTTCACTGTACTTTTTGTAATCCTCAACAAAAGACCCACACAAATCCGCAGACATGCAAATTGTTGTCGNAATCACTACTGTTACAGAATAAACCGTTCGTCGTCAATTTGTTATAAATTTCACTGTACTTTTTGTAATCCTCAACAAAAGACCCACACAAATCCGCAGACATGCAAATTGTTGTCGTTTACCTAATTTATGCTCAACATCAGTTAAAAATTTAATTAAACGGAAAGTAATTTTAAATTACATTGGCCAGTCAACATCAATTTCATCGTGTATTTCTACATACGACAATAGCAGCAACAACAACAAAAGCAACAACAAACGTGAACATATAGAACAACAACCAAGTGCTTTGTCGCATTATCCTTGCACCAACGCTGGCTGGTTGGCTAGATTGCTAGCTAGCTGCCTGACACCTACAATGCCGTCGAGGGCACTGAGGTCGCGGTAGTGTGCTGGTGTTGGCGTTGGTGCTGGTGGCGATGCTGAGTGCACCAGCGGCGGCGACTTGTGTGTCGCATCAACCAACCTGAGCAACGCGGCAAGCGTTTGCCAATGCTGTTAGTAGCTGGGTGCTGTGAAGGACAGTTGAGCGTAATACCATATATGCATGTGTGTGTAATTACCATGTCATGGCAGGGACATACTATGTACTATGTACATACATATGTACGCGCATGCACGCAAACAAACATATGCGAGCACCAGTAAATATGAGCGCAGTTTTTGTGCGGTGACAAAATGTGCGCACGCGAATGTGCCCAACAAAAGCTTCCACAATGTCTAGCACAGCACATAAATATCGCATGAATAGGTGTGACCTTTCCACTGGTCAAAGCACGCCATATGCAGGGTGGCGAGGCAGCAAAAGGATGAGCAACATGACATTGACGCAACCAGCGGCAGCCCAGGCAACGCTGAGATAAGACACCACGCGCCCACCGTAGGCATCAATGTGATGGCATTACCTTGGTCAGCAACGGGCTAAAAGGGCAAACTGAAAATGAATTGCTCTCACTTTCATAGCGCGACTAGCTGTAGTGGGGCCGCAGCTTCAATGAAGCCTAAGGACACACCAAACACCACATTTGAAGCATTTGCGGTGAACATCATTGCGTTTATTCATCCACTAGCTCACCCCCGCTCGATCACAACTCGGCCGCGGTCGCTGTGCTGCCTTCACCGCCACCGCAGGATATTCATCAATGTTGAGTGCTATTAGTGCATTGTCCTTGAATGCTGCCAACTCGAGTGTCACTGCCGTTGTTGCCGAAGAGTGAAACCTCATATTCAGTAACGCACCGGGCGATTCTCTGCCTAATGATGTAGTGCATTTGTATATATAAATATGTATGTTTGTATGTATGTATGTATGTATGTATGTGCATATGTGTGTTTGCTTGTGTTTGATATGTTTAAAAGTGCTTCCGCATAAATGGTTGAATGGTTGAATGGTTGAGTGCTTGAATGGAGGGGTAGAACACAGATTGGCGGTAATGCTGTGGTAACAGCTACAAATTTGCTGCAATGCGTTCAACATCAATTAGGAAATGCACTACAACTGCAACAGCAACACCAGCAGCAGCGTCTCTTGTCGCTGAAATCTTTCAAACACATCACAAAGCTAAAATTGTTACTATTTTCGTTTTTTTTTCTGTTTCGCTGAGTCGGTTGTTTTTGCTGCTATTTGATTAGGTTGCACTCATTTGGTTACATTTGTGTTGGCGACGCGCTTCGGATCATTTTGCGATAAATCGAAACTAATTAGGTTATGCTTTTTGAAGCAACAACACAATCATTACCATTTGCGATTCAATCCTTTGACAATTTTACAAGCAAATAAAAATGCACTCGCAGATCTATGGTAACCTTGAGCTCTCTCCAAATGACGGTTGTTGATGGTAACTGAATTTCAGTGGAAGAAATATTGAATTTTGATTTCCAAATTTGGACTAAATATGAGCCGTCACATTTTAGCATTGAATTTAGTCAACTAATTAACAAGGCAGCGGTACAGTCTCATTTCTGGATTAAGGTGGTCCAAAAAAGTAAAGTCGGAATTTTTATGCTCTCACCACCTAGGATTGTTCTGTATCGAAAAAATATAACCCTATTTTGAAGTGTTTTTATTTTGAAATTAAATGAATATTTAGAAGTCGCCCAAAGCGCTCAAAGTTTTCTATGTATTTTGAATGGGAAAAAAAAATAATTTTTCGTAGAAAAGGTATTGAATTCTTGAAAATCCATATTTTTCGACCTTTGGTTTTCTTCAGGAGATTCCCAGTAATAATACACAATTGTTTGTTTAACCACTTTTTAATACTAAAGGTTTTTTATTAGTCCCTCCCACTGCAATATCTGGGGTTTTGGCGGATCTAAAAAATAAAGTTACTTTGAAAAAATTTTTAAATAACATATTTGGTATTATTATTGGGAATTTCCTGAAGAGAAGCAGTTTTCGGACGAAAATATATTTTTCAGTGAAATTTGGCACACTTGTAGCCTATGACCAAGATTAACATATAGGATTTTTCTAAAAGGGTTGCGACTTGTTTATCAACTATTTATTAAGTTAGATAAAATATTACAACAATGTGGGTGTCAAACAATAGAGTTTCCATAACGATTTATTACAAAAATATTTTTGAAGAGAGTTACCACCATTTTGTAAACTTAATCTCAATTTAATTAAGAATTTAAATGAAATATTTTAGTATGGGTATCAAATGAGAAAGGTTTAAGAAAAATTTATTTCTAAATATTTTAGAAGAGGGTTGCCATCGTCTAAGAAATTTAAAATCAATTTACTTAAAAGGTTGAGCGAAATGTTTTAATGTGAGTACTAAACGAGAGAGGGTTAAGAAAGCTTTCTTTCGAAAATATTTTTGAAGAGTGTTGCCACCCGTTTAGAAATATAAAATTTTTTAATCAACAAGTTAAATGAAATATTTAAATATAGGTGTCAATTGGGAGAGGTTTTAGTAAGTTTTGCGGACTTTCGAACCCCTTGCAACTATGGAAAAATTATAAAACAGCTTTTATTCCAAGTAAGCTCTGGGAGTAATTGAGAATAGAGATTTCTCAATGGTGGGAAAACGGATGTGTGGTGTCGGCATGCCCACTCCGCAACCAACTGGAGAACTGTGCAATGACTTATGACAGGGAGTTGAATTATAGCACCACAAATTTGGCAGCTCAAGTCACCGAAATTATTACCCGAGCAGAAGCACCCTTAAATTGTTAGCCGGATGGAGGGCAAAGACGCACCGGGGGAACTGACAAGATTCTTCTGCAAAATTTGCTGCTGGGACAGTTGCGCAAGGATAAAAATGTTGCACTACCGGTTACCTCCTCAGGGATGGCAGCAACCTTGCTCAGCGGCGGAAGAACTGTACACTATGCGTTTAAACTCACTCTGAACCTTGCGAGTGAGGATACACCAACTTGCAACGAATGTACGATATCACACAAGCAGGCAGTCGTGGCACTCGATCGAAGCTTGAAAGATATCCGCGGCAGCTGTTTGCTGATGGGGGAGTGGTCGTATTGCTAGCACAAGATTTTCGGCAGGCGCTACCTGTCATCGAGCGAGGCACGACGGCAGACGAGATAAGTGCGTGCATCGTGGCTTCCCCATTGTGGGCAAAGGTGGAAATATTGAACCTCACAACTAACATGAGAATCCAGTTGTACAATGACCGAGAGCGCGGACTATTTGCTCAAGACCTCCATGAGAATGGTGAGGGCCGCAAGGCAATGAATGCGGAAGGCCTGATTATATGCGAAATTCGCTTTTGCAATGCTAAGTGCTCGGAATATTATCTTATAGATAAGTTATGTTTTTCCCAATTTACAACAAAATTTGAGCAACGAGTGATTGTTATGCGAACGAGAAACCTTGGCACCTAAAAATGCATCAGTAGGATACATCAATAAGAAAATTATTGTTAAAGAGCCTGGTAAGGCGACCATGTCTGTTGATACAGTGTGGCCAATGAGGATGCAACAATATATCCTATAGAGTTTCTAAACTCTTAAGAATTGTCACGGGTGCCATCATATTGATGTGTAACCTGGATGCACCAAGAATGTGCAAAGTACAATCACCATATTTCCAACAAACATGTCGGTGATCTTTCGTTATATTTCCTGAATTTGCCTTTCTTAAAAAAAAAAAACTACCGAGAAAGAAGTTAAATTAAAACAAAAAATTTTCAGCAAGTTATTGAGGCTTAAAAATACTTAGTTTTCGTTGCACGCACAATTTCATTTTTCACTTATTGCTTACAATGACGTTTTGCATAACGCTATGTTTATAGGTACCCAAATTTTTTCAAACAAACTTGCATTTACTCTTAAATAAACTATATTCTTACGTATTTGATAAAAAAAAAATAATTAAAAAATTACAAACAAAATATGTAATTAAATCGTCCTAGGTTTGCACCATAAGGGTGGTGTGAATGTACAGCTATTTTCTTCGCAAAATTGCCCTGTGTAAACCCCAATTAAGCCATTTTATTTTACATTTCTGTTTGTATATAGATTTAAATCTTTTGTCACACATACACACTATCTTCAAGTATAAATAGCCCATATGGTCCATCTGCATTCTCTTGTACTGAATTGTCGCTAAGTGTCGCTCGTTTATTTGAGTAAATATGTCAGCTGTTGCAGTCGACAATTCCATTTGTCTACCCGCGGTTCTAAATAAAATGGTATGCAAGGCTTGTCTCTGGTAGCTGGCACAAAAGCTGGCCACCACTACTACATACATTTACTAACACATAGTTAACTTATAACACCCTGTACTTAAACTGTCTGATGCGCGAATGTACATATGTGCAGCCAACTAAAAAATGGGCTACAGCTATTTGTGTTGCTGTGCAGAGAAAAATTACATTTTTGAGTGGAATTTTTATACCCGAGCGCACTTGTGCACAAGGGTATATTAATTTTGTTCACATAACGGTTGTTTGTAACAGCCAAAACGAATCGAGATAGATATAGACAAATGTATACATAAATGATCAGGATGAAAAAAGAAATCGATTAAGCCATGTCTNAAAATATTTTTAAAACTCAGAAATTTACACTATAAATATATGTACTTTTTCCATTTATATAAAATTAATTTTTGTTTTTTGTTATTTTTATGGCCTTATAACAATTATATTTAACAATTTTTATGAGCTTGAGGCGCGCGGTAAAACTGGATTCCCTGTATCTTGACAACACGGCCTACTAGGCTCGTGCCCTTTACAGCATTCAAAAACTTGGTGGACTTGGTGGAGTTGCAGCACAATTGGAAGCAATGAAATTTTAGGCGCAATTTTTACCTTTACGTTAAATTAGTGTTTACGTAACCATAACCATATAAAACCGCTGTTCCAACCAACCTTATGTATTCGATTCGTGGTGTCACACCATAACACCATAGACATAACCATAGCCATAAACATCAATTGAATTTTGGCTTTCCGCCATAACCATAATCAGCTGATATCTGAAGAGCGAGTAAGAACGTGCTGCCAGACGTTAAAAAAAAAAATATTGTTCACAGCCACGTTTTGCCATAACTCTAGAATACGAACTATTTAGCTATGTATGCAAAAACCAAAAATATGGTTCCATAGAACTTCTCACGCTGATTTCAACTGTTCTAAAATTATTTGTCGCAAAAATGTAAAGAAATTATTAAAGGTTAAATTAAATTTTTTTTTATTTTTTTAAATATTAATATCTTAATTAATTTATCTTTCAGTTGATGTACATAATTTCTATGCTTTTTATATTTTTAATCAAAAAATACTAAGAAACGAAAAAAAATATTCGTATTTTTTCACAAAATAGTCTTTTTTAACAAAATTTAATAATTAATGTAAAAAAAATTATATCATTAAGAAAGTACAAGTTAAATATTACCTTTAGTTGATGTAAATATTTTACGTTGATCTGCTGTTGAGTTTTAAGAATTTAGTTCAAATTTAATGATAGTGAAAGAAGTTATGCGCAAATATACTACAATATTACCCATTTGCCACGTCTTGTTCCGCGCCTGGCAGCACCAACATTTTTGACTACGAAAAATCAGCTATTTATGGTTATGACACCTATAATTACGGTGACCATATTAACCAACGTAAAATAGAGGACATTCTTTTTCAAAATGATTTGGGAATATGTACATACAACTTGTATGATAAAAGTACCTTCCCCATATCGTAATTTAAATCAAATATTTACCAGTTAATTAACCGATTCCGAAAAATGAAGCCAACTCCTTTTCAAGGATTTCGCTGCCATTTACCATAATTCATACCGCACACCAAAGCCAGTACACAGTGGTTCAAAATTGGAATTCAATGTTCATAATTCACCGTAGTCTTAATTTTTCAACCAATTTTTACTAAAAACCAAAACAAAAATTATTTTGTTGAACATTTTTTTATAATATTTCAAAGGTTTTTTTTTTGTAATTTTTTCGCTTTGGGGAACCATACAATAGTTTTCAACTAGTCTTTGTTATGTAACTTTTATTAACTGGAACAGGAAAACACATTTTCTTCAAAAATGCCACTTTTTCTGCATTTTGCTCTAAAAAATTTAATGTAATCAAATAAAAATTCACAAATCAGGTTCAACTGGTCTCTTGCAAATATTATAAGCTTTCATAAAAAAAATGGTAAAATTAACTGAAAAAATGAAGGCTAAATGCCAGTTTTGAACCACTGTGCAGCAGGGGGTTTATTGTTTTCTTACAGTGGAACTAGAAACTTAGCGTGCAACACGATCCTGGGCACAACTTTCCCTGTGCTTTATAGATTGTGCAAAGATTACCTATTAAATAAAAACCCTTAAGTGGGGTGCGAATCGAACTGGCGAAAAAATCTCCAAAAGAATATCTGGCGCGCCTAACAACATGGAACATCAATTTACATGCCCCTTATATAAGCCAGATTGGACTGATTACGGATTGCATCTGTTACTTTTCCATGCTGTATATCTACTTTTAGGCCCCACTGTTTTTCATTTAGAGATATTTGGCGCCGAAAATTTTGCGTAGTGATGGTCAGAATTGCACTGCAGTTCTCTCTAACAGGTCTATTCTGCACGTTACCGAAGATTTTGTAACCGGAAAATTGTATTACCAAAAAATTTAACCATTTCTTGTCACCGCGATTCTAGTTACGTTGGTAATGCAGTTAAAATATTCAGCAATTCAGCTATGAAGAATTGTGGAAATTCTGGCATTGTATATTTCACGGGGCAATAATTTGTTACCAGCTTATGGGATGGTAACCAAATTTACCGGTTACAAGAGAGCACAGAATGCGAAAAAGGTTTGAAAATTTACAGACCTTTTAATTACCGGTTACAAAATTTATGTAACCAGCGCAGAATAGACCTGTAATTGTGAAATCATTTGCATTTTGCATTAACGAAATAGATTCCATTATTTTTCCTTTTGTTTGAATTATTATCAAAAAAGTTTGTAAAATTTGGAAAGCTTTAGATAACATTAAATAGATTAGATAACATTAAATAAATAAACATGCACCCTTCTGAATTAACGCTTCAAAACTTGCCGCCTGTGCCAGTGCCCCGAGTACACGTAGTGTAAATCCAGGGCTGTCCACAAGGTATTAAATGGGTCGTGGACAATGCTCAGATGACGCTACCAACAACAAAACAAAATGTTTCGGTTTGAAATAATGCACTTGTGGTTTCAAAAACTTTCAGCTCCTTCCAAATGTAGAAGGACCCAGGGTTCGGAAATATTCATATATGAATCTTCGCGAACATACATTT
>NW_016162112.1:34414-45590 GCF_001687245.7 Rhagoletis zephyria | reverse complement strand
TACATATGTAAGTGCATTTATGGATGTGTTACGCATTTGCTTTAAGATTTATCACGAAGTAATATACGAAATTTGATTTAGTCAGTGGCTAATTATGGTTTATGTGTACAGTAGCCACTGTTTACACCACGACAAGCAACTATTTTAAGGGAAGCCAATCTTACAAACGAGATATTTATTCAAGGTTAAAACTGCCGAAGTAGAATTGCTACCTAAAACCATATTAGTGTCAAATTAGAGTCCAAAATTGGTTATCTGTTGCACCCAAATGGGATTTTCACTGGGCTGGAAAAAACTTGGACCACCCTTTAGTCCCGCAATTCGAGTTTAGCATTTCTTACGAATAGCTTCACAGTGTTGGCAAAGAGTTGAAAATTCATTGATTTTTTATCAGTAATGTAGCTTTTTATAGCTATAAGTTCTAATGGACTATGTATGATTGATACATTATAAAAATACACTCGTTTACCAAATTTCAGTCGGATATCACGAAAACTGGGGCACTAAATTGCGTTCAAACAGACAGACAGATGGACTTGGCTAAATCGACTCAGATCGACGTTCTGATAATTTTGGCAAACATTTATGTCGGACCAAATTTATAATACCATTTCATGTTCATGAAAGGCATAAAAAATTATGGAATAATCGCATGTTCGCGATCGGTAGTTAATCTTATAAATAAACAAACTAATATGTACATAGAGATATTTCAACGCGCAATTCATTAGGAGGAAGTTCCTTTATTTCTTTCGAATATTCTGTTTCATTTCGCATATTCTTGCATTTTACAATTTGCAGCCAAAAGTGACTTCCATTATTATTGGTACGTCGCGACCGTATGTTTGTTGCTAACATATTAGGCGCGTTCGACAAGTCAAAAATTTGTAATAGTTTTTCCAAATTTTTACTGGATGGCGTTCGATAACGACAAAAAATTATCCAACACACGAAAATTGAGAGAGCAAGCGTTCATTTTGTACTGGCAAAATTTTTGTCAGAAAAAATTATCCAACACGAAAACATATGATCACAAAACATATGGTTGCAATTTCTGTAAACAAACAAAATTGCATTTTCCGAGTTTTGGTATTTATATGCTTTTTGGCTGCCTGCTATGAGACTATATGATAGCGCAAACTAGTTTTTACTTCTAGAAATGTTCCTGGCGAACATTGAACGTTCACTTTCCTTTTTTCTTCTATGTAGGCAACATGAATTTCAGTTGGTTTACAAATAAAACATAAACAAAGTCAGCTGGTGTGTCTTCTTCTTCCGGTTTTTGCAAGTAATGGCTAATTTCCTGTTCGTTTTTTCGCTTACTCTCTTGATTTTGATTGTTGGCTGGTGTTGGCTAATTTTGTTATCGAACGCAATTATTGAAAAGTAAAAATCGAAAGACCATATCTTTTGTACCAAAGATATACCTCCCAATATACTATCGAAACATAAAAAATATTAATAAAAATGTATGCTTTTCTTGTTTTTTGAACTTCAAAAGCTGAACAGCTGAACGATCATTTTCAAAACTAAAATTTATAAAAACCTAAATATTTGAGAAACTCTATGTCTATGTTTATTGAAAATTCAATGGTTTTATCTTTAAACTTTGATAATGTCATAGATATTCTTTTGCGGAACAGAAAGCCTGGAGAAAAGAAATTTTATTAATAAATATCTTTACAAAATTAAGTTGTTATTTAATTATTAATTTGTATGTATAAAGCCATGTTCTTGAAAATAAAATTTGTTAGATATTTAAGTAAAACGCACACATTATTCCCAGTGCGAAAATGTAATGTATGGTAATCAAAAAAATAGTCAGTAAAACCACCCTTTTCACATTCGAAAATGCATTTTTTCCCAGGGCGATGTCCTAAGAAATGTGGGGCATTCAGTTTCGCATTTCCTAGTATCGAGAAATGAATGTGTTTGAATATTAAATTTTTGGAACTTTTTGAACACATTAGAATACTGATTACATAGTTAGCAGACAGATAATCGAGAACTCATAAGAAATACATTATACTACTTATCACGCGTGTAATACATTACTACTTTTCCGACTGGGTTGTTAATAGAGTTGGGTAACGACTTAAGTGGTTTATTGAAATTAAATTACAACGTGACGATTTTTACTAGGAGGGCCCCATCCAAAGAATTTGCTACGGGCCTCAGATGGTATATGTACCTATTAATGCATACACAAGTGATTTCAATAAGTCAATCAATGATCATTAATAAGAGCGAAACATATACAGAGCATACATGTGTTAAGATACGTTGGACTTAATTTTATTAAGATTTCATATATTTACATCAAATCATCTGGTAATCTTGTGATGCAGTAATAAATCCAAAAAAAAACATTGTACCGAGTGTTCGAAAATGGCCTACGATATCCAATATGCATATCGAATTGTGAACGAACTCATAACCAACCTTAGTTTTCCAACGTCCACAGTATGTATATTGGAAAAACACTCTTTATAGGTTTGAAAAAAAAAATGAAAACCATAGTAACAAGAGAGAAAGTGAAATCCAGCTTAATCTCGAAGGGAAATATAAGATAATCACTCACTCGCATTAAAATTTCAATTCAGTAATGAGCTGGTTTTCGAATTCATAACGAAGGGAACATACATTCGATACCGAAGGTTCCCTGTCGCTGGAGAATGGCCTAGTTTTCGAATCGAATTCTAACCTATTCCACTTTTATATCGAAGGTGATACTTGAAAAAAGATTTGTTTTCCAATCATTTTCGAAGTCCGACCGATTGCCAATTTGTGGCCCATGCCGATGCCGATGCCGATTAATCGACCGGGGGCAAAGAATGGTAGAATTTTTGTTAATGTTCTATAAAGTTTGAAATTTTGATTTTGGGTTTTTAGACAGTAAGCTACACTTTCATAAAAAAAATACAAAAAGAAAAATAGCCAAAACCTGCTGAATTGTGTCTTCCCTACTTACATTCTCGCCACCGTACATCATAGAAACGAAACATGAAAACATATTTATGACGGGAACTCAGATGCATTAATATTTTAAACTTTAAAGGAATTAAAAAAAATAAATAACACGGAATGAAGTGCAAAAAAAGTAAAAAGAATCGGATAAGAATCGGCCAAAAAAGGCCGATGCCGATTCTTTTGGCCGATACTAGTCGATACCGATGCTTATAGTTATATACATATTTCTCTTCGAGAATAAGTTGGATTTCACTTTCTCTCTTGTTACTATGGTTTTAATTTTTTTCGAGTCCATCTCGAGTGTATTTCCAATATACTATGAACGTTGGAAAACTAAGGTTGGTTATGAGTTCGTTCTCAGTTAGATATTGGATAGCGAAGGGCATTTCCGAACGTTCGCCACAATTTTTATTTGGTATGTACGATTTTTGTGGTAAATTTACTTTTTAATTTATTTAAAGGAGCCTCGTTTCTACATAGATTGCCCTAATGAAATCAGGAGCATAGCAAAGTGCGGAAAGTCGGAAGTTGTATGCTCTCACCCTCACTAGGATAGTTTTCTCCCTATTTTTTATTTTGAAATCAAAAAATATTTACCAATTGTCTATGGTAATTTTGGAAATGCGAAAAATTCGACATGTTTCTCATATTCGAACGCATTTCAAGTAAATCTACATGTTTAAATTCTTAATAGGAGGGAAGGATTCCCCTTAAAGACATCGAAAAAATTAATGAATGGAAAAAGCAAGGAATGAAACCGAAACCCAAACCGGAACGTTATTTTGAATCGGTTTCATTCCTTGGGAAAAAGTACAGTGACTGTGTAAGGCTATATTATAAGGCTGAAAAACGATATCGCTAGCTTAGAGTCCAATTTTACTATATTTACGCGAGAGGAAAAAACTACTTATACTCAATTTGTTCAAGTATTTCGCAAAACTTTGAATACAATATTTTACGTATTTAAAGCAAAGCAAAACTCCATAAGAATCAGAATGTTTCGATATTTATTATAAGATTTCCTGTGATTTTGGACCCAACAAATATCCTTTTATTAAATATTTATCCTTTTCGGAACCATGCATTTTAAATTTCTCTAGCCTTCTATATCAAAGTATTAGATTTCATAAAAAGTGGACGTAACAACTTTTCACTCTAAGCTAGCAATTGTAGAACATTCTTTAATTGGGATGATTCAACTTTTATAACGAACTCTTTTCGTCCCTTAAAAAATGCGTTTCATAATATTGAATAAAGAAAATAAAGTATTTGACATATCCTCTCGGCTTGATTAAGGAACCAATATGGAAGTGTTAATTACAAAATTTTTAAAATATCCTTTGACATATCCTTTACATACTTACTATGAATATCATTGAAAAGAAAGGGTATTTGAGAATTTTGTGGAGTCTTTCCGCGGGAATATCTTTTAAAGGGAAGGAGTTCGACAGAATCTTGTAAAATATTCGATTGCGAGTATAAAAATGCTTTTCTCAGTATCAGTTTCTGACTGTGACAAATTTCAATTATTTCATTCAAGTTTTGCCTAAATACAGTACTACGGGATACTACATAGCAAGGTGTCATATTTTTAGTTTTTTTTTTTAAAATTGTGGTACATATTCAAAACCAAGCTCATTTGAAAGAGCGATCCATCCGCTATAATAGAGGTGTTTTTATTTATTTCACTTGATACTCTGTTAAGAGATATAAATATTTATATGGACGGACCTCGAGAAAATGTCTGAAATTCAGATATCTTTTGCAAATAAATAAACGCTTTTATAGGAACTTTTTTTTAATGGCAACCTACGTAAATCATGATTCATAAGACTCAATATTATTGATGTTTTTGAAAAGCGAATTAAATGCGAAGCTTGTAAACATATTTTTAAACCTGAAGGAGCTACACACAGGGTGGAACTTCAAATAAATAAATAAGTACATAGGTATGTGCACAATAAGCAAAGTAAAATTGCAGCATTATTTTCCTTCAACTACTCACCTTTAAAGTATGTATGTATGTATATTTTGTAAGCTTCGCGTTTCCGTGTGAGTTAATAACCTTCACGGTTTGAGTTGAACGTGCAATCTAAACTTATTTAATCTCTTCTAATTCTATGTAGGTATGTGTAAGTCAGTTGGCTTTATCGTTTGAAAATATGTAATTTGTTGTTTTGTTAAATAGGTACACAAAAATCACAGATATTTTTTTATTATAATAAGTTGAGAATCGCATTTCCAGTTTTGTTTGTATAATTTTCTTCTTTTTTTTAATCTTTTGCAATATTTTCCTGTTCTGTTTTTTTTAGTAAGGTGTTAACACTTGTGGCACTATTCTCATCATTACCGCAGCAAAAATATGTACATACGATATTTCGCGTTAATTTATGATCAAGCGCTACAACTTGTGCAACTGTACGACTTACATCTTCGAAAGCTTCCGATGAAGTGTCAGCGAAATCATCTTTGAGTATAGGTTAAAATCAGGCGTTGAGCCTGCCTAACTCATTGAATATGTACACAGTTATGTACATATGTATGTAGTACTTTTTCGCATGCAAAATGCAAAAAGCAAAAATATGGTGTCGGCAATACTGATAACGAAGTAACACTATAGACATGTGCTAAACGGAGTCTGATTCAAGTGAANGTATAGCAGTGCATGCAATGCCAAGTATGCATAACAGAGCCTTAACTCATTGAATATGTACACAGTTATGTACATATGTATGTAGTACTTTTTCGCATGCAAAATGCAAACAGCAAAAATATGGTGTCGGCAATACTGATAACGAAGTAACACTATAGACATGTGCTAAACGGAGTCTGATTCAAGTGAGTCTATGTGCTACAGACAATATTTACGAATGACCAATTTCTTTTTCTTTAATACAAAATATCTTCCGTTAGTCAAATGAGCCTAGAAAGGACTCATTTAAACATTAATCAGAGTAGTTTATTGTTGTGTGTTGCTTACAGTATGGAAATGGCTAATATATGTACATACCTCCGATTGCAGACCACCCTTTTGTCTTCTAAATAAGTCCATATCTATGCAACAGTAAATATCTGAAGTTATAGCTTAAAGTTCTCGGTTAAAATTACTATTAGTATTAGGGCTTGTAGCAGGGAAGGAAAATGAAAATTTCTAAACATTTTACCTAAAAGCAGACGAATATACCCAAAAAAGTTATGGCCTTATTCATAGAAAATAAAATAGATTTAAAAAGCTCTATGAAGTCCACAATTTGGCAGCCACTTTTTATAAAATACGACACATTTGAGGGATTCACAACGGCGTCGTAAGTGTCGTATTGTTGTATGTCGTAAACTTTAAAATAAATGTTTAGAGAACTTGAAACGACAACCAACTATTTTTAACACTGCAACAATTCATAAAAGGACTCTGATGGTACTTTGCGAACCCCCCCTTAATATATTTGTTAGTCGTTTAAAGTTTACGACATACAACAATACGACATCTACGATACCGTTGTGATTACCCCAATAGTGATCAAAATTTCTACCAAATTAACGACACTTTTCACTCAATATCTCGGAAACTAAAGGAGATATACAAAAATTGAGAACACCATTTCTAAAATATTAATTAGTTTAATATGACTGCATAACTAACTAAATTTTTACTAAACTATCGAAAAAATTGTAGTCAATATCTCGGAAACTAAAGGAGATATCCAAAAACTGATAACACCAATCGAAAGACCTTATTTCAAAATATATAACTGCATCTAGAACTAAAAATCGTCAAAATGGCGCTTACGAAAATCTTTTACCCAGGCGACGTAATGAAGCGATTTCATTTAATTTTTGTAAGTAACCAATCCGTCGGAGAAACAGCTGAAACAGAAACAGCACTGGCTTATTTTGGGGTCAATTTTGAGCCTTTGAAGTGCTGTAGCAACTTATGATTTGCAGATACAACTTTTATTTTCAGGATATAGGTTCTTCGGATCAATAGAAGTATAATCGTGTACAATTGTTATATAAATTTAACAAATATTGAGCATTTTAAGACAAACAATTTTTGAAAAAAGTAGAATTTTTTCGTTTTATTACCAAAACGTTTGAAAACAGCTCGAATGTTTTTGTTTGTGTTTCCTTTAATCAAAAGTTCAAGCTTTTTCCTTTCGTTTGGTATATGGAAAGTATTGGTTGATATCTTCTAAATTTGATGACTTTTTTCATATATATGGGCCTAAATGTTTTCCATATAAAATCACTTCGTCATCATTTTGCAAAGTGAGAGAAGGAGACAACAAATATGTGTGTTTGGGTACTTCGGCTTTTGAGTAGCAGGTGGCGCAATATTTAGAACCTAACCGCAGCGTATGAATGTAAATTTAGTAGTATGAATGCATAATACGTGAAACCTTTTTCGTCATATCGGATCTGTACTGTTCGTCCGATTATACAAAATGAGGTATTGGTTTGGCCTGTGGATGTGCAATAACTTCAAATTTTTTCAAAAAGAGTTGCCACCTGATAAAAAAATAAGTTATAATTAGTTTTAGGTTAAATCAATTACATATTGATATTACACTATGAGTATCGATCGAAAAGGTTTTGAAAAGGCTTTATTCCTTAATTATATGTGGGAGGATTGCTACCTATTTCAAAAAGAAATTTCGACTTAAATAAAGGTAGAAAATTGAAATGTGTATCCTGGTATGGGTGCCAGACGAAAAAGGTTGTAGTTTGAAAATATTTTGTAGAGCGTTGCCCCCTTGTTACAAACTTAGATTCAATATAAGCAATAATTTAAATAAATTACTTCCATGTGAATATAAATCAAAATTTGCTTTGAAGAAACTTTATTTCCAAGCTGCATGTAGGAGGGTTACTACCTATTTTGTAATTAAACTTAATTTGAATTAAGAGTATTAGATAATTTAAATATGTATCACAATACAAGTTTCAGACGAAAAAGGTTTATCGGGGTTTTGGTTTAAAAATAATTTGATCAGGTTTGCCATCTGTTTGAAAAGTCGAATTAAATTAAATTATATGGAATATTGATATGCTGGCGTCAAACGAAGGAGTGTTAAGAAATATTTATTTATTTTTACATTTATAACATTAAAGAGGGTTTCCACCTGTGTAAAAGTTAAACTGAAATTGTTAATTAAGTTAAATGAATTATTAAAGTGTGGGTATGAATTTACATGGGTTAAAAATAGTTTCTTCTGAACTCTAATTAAGAGGGTGCCATATGTTTTAGAAATTAAATTGAACTTGAACCAAGGGAATTAGATACACAATTTAAATATGTATTGCAATATGTGTGTCAGTCGAAAAAGGTTTAACAAGAATTTGGTTTTAAAATAATGTGAATAGGGTCGCCATCTGTTTTAAAATTAGAATTTAATTAAAGTGTGCATAAGTTAAATAAATATTAAAGTATGACGTGAAACGAAGGTGCTAAGATGTCCTTAGTTTGAATAGTTAGAATATTTAAGAGAGTTACCACGTGTTTAAAAAGGTAAACTATTTAATAAAATAAAATAAAATTAAATTATTTAATAAGTTAAAGCAATTATAAAAAATATGGGTAACCAATGAAATGGGTTCAAAAAGGCTTTATTTCTGAACTGTATTTAGGAGCGCTGTCCCGTATTTAAAAAATAAAATTTAACTTAATTCATCAGGCACATGAAATAGGTACATATGTATTACAATATCAGACGCAAGAGATTTGTTTATTTCTTAACTATATTTAATAACAATTTCTCCCAAACTTGCAAAATCTAACAAATACCATATAAATAAAATTTTCCGACTTTGTACAAAAATTCCATGAACTTTTCTTCCCAATTCCAAGCGTTTTAATTTTGATTTCCAGTAAATACTACTTATGGAGTTTTATAGCTTATTATATTCTAGTATAATAAAATGCAAGTTTGAAGTTGCTAAAAAATCGCGTTGATTTTTGATCATTTTTTTTTTTTGCTGACGGTTATGCTCCCTTTTCCATATAAAAAACTACTTTGTACGAAAGAAAATCGAAGCGATTTGAACTTTAAAAAAAGCAAAAGAAAAGTAGTCACAACTAATTAAAATGTTGACGTGCTATCTTTTGTTGTGGGGTAGTTTTTTCGCAACAAGCACTGAAAATTGCACGATAGTTGGCGCTGTGGTTCAGATATTCCTAAAAAATTTATACAATGGGAGAGGCATTACATATGGGCCATTCCATTTTGACTGGCGGGACATTTTACTACAGAACATTATCAATTATGTCGTCGAAACTTATACAAAAGTGAAATATATTTTTTAACCTAGCGACACTACTAACGATAACTACTATATATAAAATTCCTTTAAAAAAAATTGCACCACAACTCACTTCAACTTGCTTTAACCTCGCCTCACCTTACTTCACTTCACCTCTCTTGTTATTGTTAAAAAAAGAAATACCGATTATGATAAGGACTGAAAAACTTCATACTCCAATCCTTTCTTGAACATTTTTTTTTAAATTTTTCACAAAGTTTGGGGCAGCAGATTCAAATCGGGAAACATCAGTGGTGAAATTGTTTTGTCATCAACTGTACCTTTGCATTTTAATTGATTTGAATTACTTTTCATCGTTTCCTAATAAAACCGGAAGCATATATGTAATATTTCTATATTGCTAGTACAATATGATCACAATGTGTGTTTCAATTCGAAATCAAAGAAAGACAGCCTATGAAAATTTTTGTGATTGTAGAAGTATACGTGTATACCCTGCAAACCATTTTTTCAGAGTATTCTGCATTGTAAAGAAATTTTAAAGAATTCGTTGAGATTTAATTCGATTTTTTGCCGAATTTTCTAAAATGAATTAAATTACGCACACTTTCATTCTTTTACGAAATTTCGGAAGAAAATCTGTGAAGCAACGAAAATAACGCGGCTATGTGAAGAATATCTTTCAGAATTTTTCCAGAATTTTCTTTATTTTTCGTACAGAAATTTCTTTAAGAGTTCGTGTCAACCCCTTCATATAATTTTCTTTGAAAATTCGTAAAAAAATTTCCTTAAGATTTCGGGAACTTTGGTTTGCAGGGNTATGAAAAATTTTGTGATTGTAGAAGTATACGTTTATATTAAACTACTAAATTGAATGAAGTGCCATATCATAATAGGTGCGGTTCAGGGAATTAAACAAACAAACAAACAAAAATTTTACGGTCTCACGTTTCCTTCAAACCGCATGTAACGCAAACGAATTTTGTTCAAAATTAAATTTTGATGCATAAACGCTCTTAGACGGTCTTTGCACCTGTGCGGAGTTGACTTGACAACTTGAAGAACGCATGGACGGGTCATAATTCGAAATTTTTTACAGCGGATATGATGTGTATTTACTGCTATCACCGCTAAAAGTGTAAATAAATTCTCGACATACACCCTAAAGTCCAAACATACGCCACAAAAGAAAATTAAATGACCAATTTCTCATTTGCGAAAATTTGCTTTAATTTTCTAAATATTTACTTTCCGTCAGATTTTTGTTCATCTAGACTCTAGGTCCTAGAGTATTTCTGCTTCAAGAAGTAAGTTTTGAAAAGAAATCCTAAATTTTTTGTGGTTAGGGCTTGATATGTCGACTTTTTTCGAAGCTCTTCGTTTTTTCGATATCCGAAAAATTGGAAAATAGGAGGTGTTTTTCCTGGTGACAGGTAATAAGATCAAAGGAAATAAGGTCAATTGATTTTATTTCCCACCCTGGTGCGAAATAAAGTCAATTGACGTTATTACCTTTTTAAAAACGAAATAAAATCCATTGACATTATTTCTCTTTCAAACATTAAATTTGCTTAGCTTCGCGGCGGCCCGCGTTAGCGCGCCACACCGCGCGCGCCCCGCGTGCCCCGCGCGTCCGGCGCGCACACCCCGTCACGCTACGCCGCGGCCCCCCGGCCCCCCTTCCCCGTCTCCCGCCGTGCAGTAACGTAGGTAGATTAATTTTTTGTATACGTTTAAATAAAATTTTTATATATTTTAAACATCGAGGGCTTATATTCAATAATACCCTCTATCTGCACATTTTTCACAAAGATGAGATTCTGATATAAAAATCCACCTAAGCTTTAACTGTCATCAGTGATATTAATGTTACCTTATATAACGACAGGTAATAAGTCCCAGATGGTTTCTAAAATCACAAATTAGTTTTTGTGCAAATTGCAGATAG
>NW_016162112.1:20321-33699 GCF_001687245.7 Rhagoletis zephyria | reverse complement strand
GAGAGGGCATTGAAAAGGCAACAGTTTTTGTAGAAAAGAAATCGCCATAAGACAAAACTTATTTACACATGAAGCTGTGTGGCATATGATAGTTGGCCGAATCGTTTGTTTCTGTTCTGGGCTTATTGGCGCCAACTGATGCCAAGTCCTTTAGTAACTGGTACCTTTATCCTCTGCCACCACAGCGGCTGAAGTGTTTCTCATACATATATACAAATATTGTATTTTTTGTTAATATTTCATGTAAATTATTTTTCAATAAGAATTTGTTAAACCGCTCCTGGGTTTTGAAAAGTAAAAATGTCAGTTTGAGTACATTCTCTTATCGGATCTCTCTTTCTTTTTTGAATATATCGACACTCTGCTGTTGGGGAATGTACTTTGAATTTACTAGCAATATAGAAGTACTACATATGTATATGACCGGAAGGCAAAATTTAAAAAGGTTTTGTTGAAATCTTGGATCTCGAAAATCTCATAGATATTTATAGGTACATCTCAACCTTCAAAGTTGGTAAATTGTTCCAATGACAGTACTAAGTCGTAGAGTATTTCTAACAAGACCATAGCTAAAGTTTTTTATTATTACTTATGGTATTACATACTAACAAAAAACAAAATCAAAATGACAACCGTAATAAAATTAAAATATTATTTTCTTTATCCTGCCGTCAAATTATAGTGTAGGGCGCACAATTGAAAGCAAAGCGATTACAATACAAAATTTACCAACTAGAATAGAGAAAGCCTCCAATAGGCTGGCCAAGCGTACATCTCTGTGGTTTTTATTGGCTGATTAATAAAAGATTGTATGCATAAATATATGTACATATGCGCTAATAAGCAATTTCATATGCATTAGTATATGTATATATACATATATATATTATTTTTAAATAAGAACATGCAAAAGTAACACGCCCGAGTGCAAATAAATCAAAATAACTACAGTATTATGTAAATAAAAATAAAAATTACCATGTTTTCAACTCGAAATTTGTACTCTTTAATTACGAGTACTATCTACACTTGTCACACGCCGCGATGGGACTGTTACTTTCCGTATAAGCGGTTACTGTTTTCCATGGCACTTTTAAAATTCATTGGCCTCAAAAAGTATAAGCACGAGTCTATTTCTGGTACATGGTTGAAGACATTACTCCGTTTTGTTTACTGTCTCGCAAAGTAACGCTGTCAACCATGACTCACAGCAAAAATAAGAATTAGGCTCGTGCTTTTCCTGCTTAACTGGCTTAAGCGTTGAACTCTTTGTGGTATTTACTAAATATATGGACGATAATATTGTGAGACGTCTTAATAAAATAAATAAAAAAAGGATCATGATATAGATGTAAATATGTTTGTATGCATAGGCGTCAACTGCTTATATGTATGTATGTATGTATGTTGAGAGATCCATAAATAGCCACTCCAAGTGCTATTTTAAGCACCGCAGACTTGTTATTAAATTTACGCGCCGCTGATAAACTGATGTATTGATGTATGTACATATGTATATACACATGTACATATTTGCAGACTAGGTGATCCATTAATAATGTGAAAATAAATATTTATGTATAGTGATAAAAATTTGTTTATGCACTTGCTTATGAACTATGTTTGTACTTGTTTAATCTATTAAACAGTAGCTGTAATTGATTTAGTTGTTTATACTGGTTTTATCGAAGGTTCGTGGACATCGATGTAATATGTACATATACATACATATATGTATGTACGTATGTATGTATGTGTATATGTAATTTAGATTGTATGTATGTAATAATCTGTGATAAACTGCTATGAAATATCCCTTGTGGTACACGCTGGCTTTTTAAAGACAGACAAATATTTATTGATGGCAAATCAAGTGCTTTATTGGACGATTTTGGTTTAGCTGAAGTGGCCAGTAACAATAAACACCATAAAATGATATTGGAAGTAACGAGCTGATATGATAGCAAAATGTTTAAATGGGTCATGCTGTGCCATACATTAAAAAAAAAAAAAACAAAGTAAACCTTTGGCGGTTATACATTTGACAAAATGTTTGGCGGAGCTTCTGCTTCAATGTGATTAGGGTTACAACCCGGGTCCTACCGTGGAGTGCTGCACAATTCCTATCATTCGGCTACGGCGGCTGCCGGCATATACATAAATATACATACATATGTAGACACAAAGTGTGTATTTAATAATATTGTTTTATATTAATGTCTTATGCTGCGTTTGTTGATGTTCACACATACAGGCAAATAAGTAGCTCGAATTGATTTTGAAGTGATTTTTATATCGTTATTATCAATGAAAAAGGCCCATTTAATATTACCTCTTTTCATTATTTTGGGTTAGATACAGTCTCATATCAACTAGAAAGCCACGTGGTCAATATTTTTTCGGGTTGGTTTCGTGATCAGGGTTGCCACTGAAAAACTTTCCTACCAAGAGGTGGTTCAAAAACCTACCACCTCTTTTAATAAAGAAAACGGCTTTTGACAGCATTAAATACATTTATTTGTGCTGGTTTTTATACTTAAAATAAGATTTCCAGGTAAACAAAATGATCAGAATAAAAGCTATTATATATGTATGTACATACATATAGCACACAAAAACATGGTGTGTGATTTTAAGCAGATCCACCTACCGACATTTACTTCGACCCACTGAATTCGAATCCGACTTCTGTACCACCAAAACTTCGAGTAAATTGCGAAAACCCGAAGAAAGTTCAAAAAATTCGCATATTTCATGGTTTTAATGAAGTCTTCGTAGTAAATGTGAAACATCGTGGCTGAAAATATAATTCCGTCGTAGATTTTTTATAAATCGCTCTTTTGCATAGATATGTTATGAAGTATATATATATACATAAGCTTAGGCCTGCCAAATGTCCTTTTAATTTTCGTATATGTTAAAAATTAACAGATTTTGTAAACACGTACATTTGCTATGTACTTAATATGCATTTGAATCGCTCTGCTAGTTTCACTTAAAATAATTTAACAACCTAGTCATTGTAGGAACTATTATCGATTCGCAACTGCATTTCAAAGAAAAAGATCCGATTTAACAACCTGCCTTTACATCCATTAATGCAATCACTTGATATTATCCCTTTAGATACGTATTGGATAAAGCTTTTTATAGCTTATAGCAGTTCAGAGAAGTGCGTAGGGTAATTGGTAAAATTCTGCCTATACCAGTAATAAAAGAGTTTTTTTTAAAGGTATTTGATATAATTGCGAACAGATGGACCCATCTAAGATAAAACTGATATTGTCCCAATTTCGTAAGCCTACTCACTGTACTGACAACGAGATGTTTTCTGTTTTATGAGCAAAGAAACCTACCAATATTTTAAGCGTCCTACCATCCTACCAACTAGTGATCGGACTCCTACCATATTGTGGTAGATCTGCTACTTTTTTGAACATCTACCACATGTACCACACAAGGTGATGAAAAGAAAAGCTGGCAGCACTCCGCAAGGTTGCAGAAATCTTTCAAAATATGTTTGAAAAATATCTTGATATGGAAGGAGCTGCTTTACACTGTCAACGAAAAAAAAAATGCCAAAACTCAACGCAATTTTTAGCAACTTCAATCTTGCAATTTATTATACTAAAATTAATTTTGCTTTAGATTCTTATTAAAATGTTTGCAATTTAGGTGAAACCTTGCAGAATTTTTTTAATTTTTGTACAAAGTTTGATACAAATCCTGAGATCTACCACATTTTTCGGAAATATACCACATTTTTTGGAAATTACCACATTTTTTTGGAAATATACCACATGTTTTGGAAATCTACCAAATTTTTTTCCAGATTCGATCACACANATTTAGGTGAAACCTTGCAGATTTTTTTTAATTTTTGTACAAAGTTTGATACAAATCCTGATATCTACCACATTTTTCGGAAATATACCACATTTTTTGGAAATTACCATATTTTTTTGGAAATATACCATATGTTTTGGAAATCTACCAAATTTTTTTTCCATATTCGATCACACACACAAACCGGAGGAGAAGCTCGGCCAAACACTAACATATGTGTAAGAGCCAATCTATTATTATTATTATTAGTTGTCACCGAAAAATGGAAAAATTTGAAATTTTTTTAACTTTTAGGACTTTTCTCCTCGAATTTTGACTTGTATACCCCATTACAAGCTCAAAAAAAGTCAGAATATAGCATATTTCCCTTCTTAGAGGGGCAAGCCAATATGAGCCCAAGTTATTAGGTATATTAGAGTCTGAAATATGACGATTTTCTAAGTCTCAAAAACAAATATTCTTTATAATTCTTATTATTAATAAACTTTTTCTTGAAATAAAAAAATAACATAATTTAATTTTATATGGAGAAAATTTAGGGGATGATGCAATTACAAGTTTTTCTAAAAAATTTGTAGGTCAAACTCCGCATCGATGCAAAACATCGATATTTTTCCGAAATCCCTAATTTAAACGATTCATGTCCGACTGCCATGTGCGCACAAATAAAATGTCACTCATACGACATGTAGTCCTAAGCTACATACATACTAATGCATCCAATCCCGGACCATTTTGTGAATCCCGGGATTTCGGGATATTATTACCATTAATTAAAATATGCTAACAAACTAGTTTTGTAGTCTTGCTTTAGTGCGAATACTAGAAATTAAAATAAATTTGTGTTTTTAAGCAAAGAAATATAAAAGTCTTGATTTTATATCAGTTTACAAAGCTAATTACAAACTGAATAAACTAAAAACTATGGAAATAAAAAATAAGAGATCATGTTTGTGTAGTAATGTTAGTATGCCACAACAAATGTACATATATGTGTATACTCATGTACATATACAAGTCGTACGGTTATCGTAAAAAAAAGTGACGTCATGTCTCCGATTCGCTTAAGATGAAATAAGCTAACACGTATTCGAGGAATGTTTTTTTTCGTTTTTTCTTCGGAGATATGATCTTTCACATTTCGAATTTTTTCGTGATGCTAACCATTCATGTACTTCTTCAAATCGATATATCTCGGGATCTACTCATCGTAGAGACTTCATCTTAACGTTGTTTTGAAGACAAGAAAACGGGCTTTCTACAAAATTTTCACCTTTAACGTGTACAGGAACACGAAATCAACAGACTTCTACATAATTAATGCTGTGCTTTCGGTAACTGCTTACGCGCCAAGCTCATTTAACAGGTTGCTTATGTGACAACTCTCATGCAATGCCAAGTATGCATAACTGAGCCTTTGGCATGTGGTTTTCGTACGTCGGGGGAGAAATTTGCTTCCGAATGCCTACTCAGTCCAAAATAGAACTTCTTGACAAGAGTGATTCTGCGTTGAATTTCGATGCTGACGTTACTATCGGTGTTAATAGTGGTTCCTCTTTGTCGAAACTATAGCTGTCCACAGTGACGTGAGTGCCAAGACGCTGACACTTTGTTTGATGACAGAAGATATTTCGTCTTGTCATCGTTTCCCACCAGACCCACTTGCTTTGCTGCCTTATTCAACTGGGAAAGGCAGAACAGTCTTCGTGGTTTTTATTATCGATGATGTCGATGTCATCGGCATAAGCCAGCAATTGCACGCTCTTGTAGTAAATTGTTTGGCCGCCAAATGTATCAATACACTATTTTAAATTCAACAGAAATTCATAAGTAAAATTATGTATATGTTTTAGTATTCACATATGTATATATGTAAGTATGCCAATTAAAAATAAAAACTGTTATTAATTACAGCATCATTACCTACTCAAACTGCATTCGCCGATAAGGAACTGGAAAATTATTATCATTTAGAATGCATCAATTAACAAAAAAAATAAAACGTTTACGAAATACAAACAAAATTATGCATCTGGAGCGTTGTAAACAAATTAAATTTGCCATTATTTGAATTAGTGATAGAATACAAATAAAATTCCCCAACCAGTTTAAATACACTGAAGCGGCAGCAGGCGTAAAGATTAAGTCAAAGTGATTTTGCCTGAAAACTAAAAGAGGCCGAAGTGAGATGACAATTTGACCTAATCGCATGACATCGGTGATAAATGACGTGAATAGTGATTAGTTTTGTGATTTTTTCGCATAAACAACAATACAATGGAATCTATGTATATATGCCGATAAGTGTAAATACGTACAAACGAACATACATATGTACATATATATATGTGTGAGTATATACTTAAGAAGAATATGCCTCTATGTGTTGTTTCTAAGAGCTTAGTAAAAAATATAAAACTGTTTAAGTTGCTTCAATAAATTGTTTTCCTCATTTCACTTTAAATACATACATATTAGCAAATTTATTTCAACATTGCAGATTTTATGTACAACAAACAGTAAACTCTATTGGACATATTGATTGACGAAATAAATTTGTTTCTGAGCTTGTGCCGTATGTTGAACTTTGCGGCTGCGCTTAGATGATTTAACAATCCGTTGCTCAAAAATGTTTGCCGTCGACATAACTAGTGCAGGGCATTCGCACAGTAATGGCCTGATAGTCTCAGGTTATTCTTCATCACAGCAGCTTCTGCAGAAGTCGTTGTGGGGCACTCACTCCTAACCAGGCCTGCCAACTATACTTAGATATGAAGTGCCATAATGAGGATAAAACAGTGCCAAAATGTGTCAAATAGGAAAATAAAAGTGTCAAAATGGTGCCACTCTCAGTGTTGCCGTTGTGCGACTAAAGGGGAAACTTTTGTCCCTTTTCAGAGATTTGTTTAGGAAATGTTAACTGAACCTATTAAAACAGCAGCTATTAAAAAATATTTCTTCCTGTAAGTACGAAAAAAATGCATCACTTTAAACTTTTAAGGCAAATGTAACTCTTCTCGATTTATGTGTATGTTTGCAACCCTGTTTTGTGAAAAGCTTGTCCCGCTATTTTCTTTTTAAATTCTACAGCTTTATTCTTTTACTAGTGAAGAAAAGCAAAAATAATATGGTGAACCTGGTTTTCGTCAATGATCCCTTGTTTGCGACTTTCTTCCCATTTAGCATTAAAATTGGAAACATATTTCTAAAACAAGCGGAAGTGCCCTTTCCTGCAGTATAGTACGCTTTCTCGTTTCCAGTAGCTCGTTTCTGTAACTTTTCTCTACCGATTATTTCTCTACTGGTAGAGAATATACGTCATTCTCTACTACTCATTAGCAGTAGAGAACAAGGCGCAGATTCAACGAGCTTCAGGTATGTTAAAATGTCCATGGCGAACTGATCTATTCCGCCGCCTACCCCTCTTCAAGCTTGGATCCATTAGTATACATAGAATCGAATCTCTGTTTGATACCTCTGACAGTTTCGCGATAGTCCGTTGTGAAGACAGCAGCGATACATACATATACATATACATATATTTGTATGCAACTGCATAATTCATTATAAAATTTATTTTAACAAAGAAAACTCGGTCAAGACAAAACTGAAAGCCATCAGCCCTAGTATTCATTCTTATGAGTCAATATCCATCAAAAAGAATATTTAAGAAAACTCACCGGATGTGCGAGACGCAACATCTTACACACATACATACATATATAAAGCGGCAGTTCATTTATGTATGTATGTATATCGATATTAAGTAATGGCATACGGTTATACAAACATATATTTAAATGCAATTAATAATGAAATTAATAATAAAGTAGTCTACAAAGTTGAAGTGCACAACTTCCATAGCCGTAGGCCAAATATTCTCTTTGTAGGAGTAAGCAAGTAAGAAACTCTAGGTTCGGGCGGAGCTGAACATTAAATACCCGGCGCAAGTTTTAAATATATATTTTTCACCTTTTCGAAAACTACCTTTCCAACATGGTAAGCAGGGATGGTTTTATCCATATTTTAAACATCTTCGATAGAACGTTCCGTTAGACATTATGAGATAAACTTATATAGTGTGCATGGGCGGAGCACGCCTATTTTCCATAATTCCAAAAAATGTTACTTATTTTCAAGGGATTGTTGTTAGTATCAATTTTGAGTAAATTAGCGTCGTTAAATTTCGAAATATAAAAGTTTCAAGCATTTCTGAAATTTACCGTTATATGAAGGGTGGCCGTAATTTAACTCCGATTTCAATAATTTTCAACGTTTTGCTTTTATGTGGCAAGCACAATAACCTTACCGTACCGTTTGGTACAAATTGATAGAACGGTTACCGAGATACACATATGTGATCATAAGTGGGCGGTGCCACGCCCATTTTCCAAAATTTTATCATAAACGTAGTTCTTGGTAAAGAATTATTGCAAGCATAAATTTTGAATAAATTACCTTTATAATTTACTGATTTATCGAAGATTTCATATTTCTCTAAATTACCGTTATATGACATGTGGCACACTGAGGCCGCTGTGGTGTAGTGGTACGGACGGACAGACAGTTACCGCTTAATCGTTTTCTCTTTCCATTCTGATCATTTATGTATGCATTTGTCTATATCTATCTCGATTCGTTTTGCCTGTTACAAGCAACCGTTTTGTGAACCAAGTTATAATACCCTTGTGCACAAGTGGGCTCGGGTATAAAAAGTATGACTAACTAATACATAAAGAATTTATTTATTTTTTAACGGATTCTAGGAAAAGTGAACGCCGCGCAACTTGCAACTTCCTGTATTACACACATACACATTTCCTATGCTAACACACTTTTTTTACAGCCAAAGCTTTTATATTCATTTGCTTTTAAATATCCTTATTATTACTTTTTTTGCGCGCATTCACGCTTTTAAATAAAGAAAATGTTACGCGCTAGCTTTCAGTATACGACCACATATATGTACATACATACATATGTTTATAGGATTACACCATTCATATTTGGCGTTTAGCATTTAGCAATTAAAATTATCGCAAATAAAAATAAATATCTAAAGATACACTTGCTTGCGCATAGCATATATGTATGTTCTATGGTTCAGCTTAGATAGCAGAAATAAAGAAGCTCATGAACAGTGTTGCCACAAAATTTATATATTTTTTACCAAAATCATCGTAAAAAGTTACCAGATTCAACAATAAATTACCAAACTTATTTCATGTGCAGAACTGTGCAAACATACACATCCTAGGGCTTGATAACGTGAGTGAGCATCTAGATGCTCTAAGATTATTCTGCATCAAAAAGAAAATTTCGAAAAAATGTCGCTTACGTTACGTTACGCTTATGTGGCGGTTAGGGCTCGATATATCTGTACATATGTATATCCGAAGATACCAAGCTTTTCAGGCAATCAGAGCTCCATTCACCTAAAATTTTTAGGAAAGTTTGTTGAATTTTTTTAAATATATAACAAAGTTTTAAATTTGAATTTTTGTGGGTTCTGTTAAAGAAAGAACAATATTAAAAAAATAAAATTAATTACAAATGCAAATAATATGTTCAAACTTGTCAAAATATCAAATCGCCAATCTATTATTATTATTATATAATATTTTCGACCACTGTATGTAAACAAGTGACAAGACGCTTGTGGGAAAGCTTTCGACTCACACATAAATTGACAGAGTAAAGTCCTTCGCTGAATGCCGTAGCTTTTTGAACGAGAACATACATATTTATGAAGAATTATACTCATATATATGGTTGCCGGGTGCACCGGAAAACCGATGGTAATTGCAAAGCTGACGAACTGACAGGGAAAGGTAGGACCACCCAAAACCTTCCAGGAAAGGACTCGGTGGATGTACTTAGCAATAGCCACTTTCAAGCAGTTTGTAAAACATTACACCATTTTAGTAGCCAATGAACGGCGCAACACTTTCGCCTTGCGAAATTTTCAGGATTACTTGGTATTTCTATAAAAATAAATTACCAAATTACCGAACTTGATAAATAAAGAAAAAAAATTACCAATTTTGGTTAAAAATTATCAAAGCGGCAACGCTGCTTATGAATGATGTGGAATTTAACGACATACATACATACATATCGTCGTTTAAAGTACAAAACCGGGTACCAACAAAATGCAAAACCGCGTATGTGAGGTTGCATAAATTATTTTCTAGAGAGTGAAAACACTGATATTTAAAAATGACTCTTTTTTTAATAAAGCAATCGCATTTCTGGCTAGTATATATCAGGACGAATGGATAAGGATTAAGCCTTCTTGGCTTGTGTGAGCAAATCCAATTTTTGACAGCAAATGTCAGTTTCGTGGTTTTGCAGAATGACGATACGCGGTTTTGTACTTTAAACGACGATATGTGTATGCATACATATTTACAGGCGCAAGTGAAGAGGGTGCGTGGGGGTTAAATCCCTTTTCAAATATTTATCTATTTAAGTAAACTCTCGCTGTGAATGCGTTCAACATTTTTTTCTTCTTGACCGTTTTTAATGAAATGTGTGATTTATATACATATAAGCTATGTGTGTAGCTGCACTGCGTAGGTGGTATCGGAGCCCTATGGTACTTAGCTGATTTTCAGAGAATATATTCTCAAATAAAGTAGATTTATTTCAAGACAATAATTCCATTTTAACAGTTTATTTGTTTGAGAAAGACACAAAGTTTTCATTTTTCGTAAAAACTTCAATAAATCGTAGAAATTATTCGATAAAAAAATAAGACAGTATATTTAAAAATTATCTAATTATAAGCGTCGATATGTATGTTNCGATTAAAAAATAAGACAGTATATTTAAAAATTATCTAATTATAAGCGTCGATATGTATGTANCAATAATTCCATTTTAACAGTTTATTTGTTTGAGAAAGACACAAAGTTTTAATTTTTCGTAAAAACTTCAATAAATCGTAGAAATTATTCGATTAAAAAATAAGACAGTATATTTAAAAATTATCTAATTATAAGCGTCGATATGTATGTAAACTGAAACTACACACATGTACATAGTTTCATAGTAATTTTGTTAATGGCCATGTGAAACCCCCCAAAAAATATCCTCGGGAATGCAAATGCATGTATTTATGTACATACATACATACATACATATGTAATCTTTTTGCGAAAGGAGCTTAAAATAAATTATTAGATTTTATATAAATTATAAATATGTGTATAACTAAGTATGCAAATTATGAAAATAAAATCTGAAAATGTCCTTGGTCCAGTTTTAGATGCTGTTGAGCTAGTTACATGCTGACATAATTACATACATACATATGTACATCCGTTAGAAAAGGCCAATTGAAATTTATTATTACAATTCAATTTTGCAATTAAGAACATTCGTTCTAAAGCGATTTGATTCCACTTAAGTACTCCTACCAGCATATTCCGGGGGTCCTACTCCCCATTTAGTGCAGTCAAATTAGGAAGATCTGATGATTTTGATGTAGAATACGTCTTACGCTTCGATATGAAGGCTATGCTTAAATGTTGTAGTTGTAATTTTTAGAGCTCCACGAAAACGCTTATTGCACGAGAACTAGTGAAGCAATTGCAAGGAAAAGTATGGCGTTTCAAAGACAAAATTGCAAATCTATTGACAGATTCATTTTTGCAAGTCCCTATTTCGGTGTCGGTCGTAGAAATAACGGTAAACATTGGCCTATTTTGGGGTCAATTTGAACAGAAAATTGAAATGTATATCCTGATATGGATGCCAGAGGAAAGAGGTTGTGGTTTGAAAATATTTTGCAGAGGGTTGCCACCTTGTTACAAAGTTGGATCCAATATAAGCAATAGGCTAAATAAATTACTTCAATATGAATATAAATTAAAATTGCTTTGACGAAACTTTATTTCCAAACTGCTTATAGGAGTGTTGCCACCTGAGTTTATAATTAAATTCAAATTGAATTAAGAGTATTAGATAATTTAAATATGTATCACAATACAAGTGTCAGACGAAAAAGGTTTAACGAGGTTACAGTTCAAAAATAATTTGATTGCCATCTATTTAGAAGTCGAATTAAATTAAATGATGTGAAATATTGAAAATTGGCGTCAAACAAAGGAGTACTAAGAAACATTTAGTTTCAGCATTATACAATTAAAGAGGGTTTCCACTTGTTTAAAAAGTTAAACTAAAATTATTTAATCAGTCAAATTAATTATTTAAGTATGGGCATAAATTGACATTGGTTAAAACTGTTGTTTTCTTAACTTTATTTAAGAGGGTTGCCACATGTTTTAGAAATTGAGTTCAACTCGAATTAAGGGAATTAGATATACAATTTAAATATGTATCGCAATATGTGTGCCAGTCGAAAAAGGTTTAACAAGGTTTTGGGGTTAAATATTTTGTATAGGGTTACCACCTGTTTTAAAATTAAATGAAATATCAAAACATGACGTAAAACGAAGGTGGTAAGATGTCCTTAGTGTGAATATTAATAATATTAAAGAGGGGTGCCACCTGTTTAAACAGATTAACTCAAATTATTTAATAAGTTAAAGCAATTATTAAAAATATGGGTATCAAATGAAATTGAGTTAAAAAGGCTTTATTTCTGAACTGTATTTAGGTGCGTTGCCACGCATTTATTTAAAAAATAAAGTTTAACTTAATTCATCAGGCACATGAAATATGTAGGTATCACAATATCAGACGCAGGAGATTTGTTCATTTTTCAACTATATTTAGGAGGGTTTCCTGAGGGTTTCTGAGCTAACTTATGCACAAATCCCAAGACGGAGATAATGCGAAGACGAGCACGAAGAAATAGACAAATACGGGGACCTAGGCTAATATAAAAACTAATACAAATTTCTGCAGTATGAAAGGAAATAAAAATGAATCGTAGCAGTGATACACGTCATGGCATATACATATCTATTTATAAGCTGATGGTACATATGATTGAAGTTAATGTGGATCTGCTTCTCTATTGCTAAGTATTAATATTTTGCTTTGTCGGCAATCATGCAAAAGTAGAAATAGCCGCAATGTTCGGTAGTTCTACCGACTTAAAACCATCTCTGAGACACTACCTTTGCGATGAAAAAAGAATTATCAAAATCGGTTGACGTGGTCCAACGTAATGCGGTAACATACTTAAAAAAAACAAGTAAGAAAGTCTAAGTTCGGGCGGAGCCGAACATTAAATACCCGGCGCAAGTATTAAATATATGTTTTTTCAGATTTCTTTCCGAAACCTTCTGCTAGATGGTAAGCCGGGGTGTATCAATTTTAAGTAAATTAGCGTCCTTCAATTTCGAAATATTGAAGTTTCAAGCATTTCTGAAATTTACCGTTATATGAAAAGCGGCCGTAATTTTAGTCAGATTTCAATAATTTTCAAGGTTTTGCTTATATTTGGCAAGCACAATAACCACACCGAGTTTTGTACACATTGGTAGAACGGTTACCGATATACTTATATGTGATCATAAGTGGGCGGTGCCACGCCCATTTTCCAAAATTTTACCATAAA
>NW_016162112.1:11733-18163 GCF_001687245.7 Rhagoletis zephyria | reverse complement strand
ACATTTGTCTATATCTATCTCGATTCGTTTTGGCTGTTACAAACAACCGTTATGTGAACAAAATTAATATACCCTTGTGCACAAGTGCGCTCGGGTATAAAAATTTTCCGACGTACTGATAACCTACTCCTTTTTTGGAAGTCGGTTAATAAATATACCGCATTCTAAACAAGCTTCTCAGAACTCGCTTGTTGCGTCAAAATGGTTCACATTGAATATTTGGAGTTAATTTTGTCAGCTGGGTGGTTACAACTAAAAAATTTTTAAAATATTGAAAATCAAATATTTCGTTCAAAATTTTGTTGTGCGAATGTCTGCTTCATGACATGAAGGTATACGATTGACTTAACTTGTTAAATGACAAAGAAATTTTTGTAAAACACAGTCGTTCACATGTAACATTTGGAGTTAATTTTGCCGGTTGTTTGATTTCGAAAAAAAAAATAAAAATAAATAAACAAATATTCAAAATCGAGTTTTTGTGTTTCAATTATCAAATTGAAAAATTTTGTTTGAATTTCCACACACACACTTACAGATTTTGATAGTTTATGTCGTCAAAGCAAAAACAAAGTACACTTAAATTTTCGTTTTTGTACTCCTGTTACCACCTTATTTTAATTCGCCTTGGTTGGAAGTATTAAAAATGACAACACTGTGCTAGTTCAAAAAATCAACTAGCCCAGTAAAATTAGACTTTTTCTCAAAAAAAAAAAAAATTTTGTAACAGCGGTTTTTGATGCAGTTCACTTCTATTTGACACGTAGATCATGTAACCACAGTCTTGCCCCTAAATTTTATATTTCGCCATCTTTAGGATTTTAGGTTTTTTGGATTTTTTGGCGATTTGCCAGCTAATTTTGCATTTTTAGTAAAAAATGGTTGAACACAAATCTGGTGAGAATTTACTTTTCCATTCCAAATTTTAAAGGACGGATTACAAAGATTATGGTCTTAAAATGTTGGTTCCGCTATTTTGAATTTTTTCAATCGGACTTCAAATTCTTAATCATCAACCCCAGTTTGTTGTACTTTTCTATTCAAGTACGAGGTATATTTACTATAAAACGTTCATACTTGTCCCAAGAACGAGCAGACAAAATTTAAATTTTCTCTGGGCACACCAAATTGTAGGTCTGCATACATTCATCTGCTCTTTGTTGCGACAAGTATGAACGTTTATAGTATACAATGCAGACAGGATCTCGTACTTGTATAGAAAAGTACATATCCAGCAAACATTTGGAGTCACAAATAAGTCACTTAAGGTCAAAGTATTTAATAAGTAAAATGAATTATTAAAATTTCGGTATCAATTAATATGGGATTTTAAAGATTTTATTTCTGAAATATATTTAGGAGGGTTGCCACGTATTTAAGAATTCAAATTCAACCTAATCCATTAGGTAATTTAATTCAATTGAACGAATATTTCATGTACAGTTTTAAACTTTAATGTACTCTTAATAATATTTCGAATTCTACTTTTGAGTTTAGCGGATGTGGCTCCGCAGGTCGAGACGAAAGTACTGGACTAATTCTTTTTTAAACCAATTTCGCATTATATCTTTAGAGAAGACTTTTTGCGTAAAAAAAGTGTCGAAAATCAAGGCGATTTTTTAGCAACTTCAAACTTACACTTTATTTTACTAGACTTTTATTAGCTATAAATATGTATACTCAAAAAATGTTTGATTTAGAAGTGGAAAATCCAGATGCAACTTTGCAATTAAAAAAATTAACATCTAAAAGATTTACTGCGTTTGGTCACTATGCTACATATTTAGTAGGAGTATTCTCGAAGTCTTGCAAAGCCCTTGCCCGGTGCACAGATTTCATGGTTAAAACCGGTTTTCCCATGTGACAGCGTTGCAAACGGTACACCGCGCAAGGGTTTTGCAAGACTTCGAGAATACCGCTAGTAAGTGCCACAGTGTGAATTTTCCGAGCAACGGAGTGATATGATCTAAAGGTTCAGTCTACAAAAAACCGAAAATATAATGGATCTATTTAATAGAAATATTTAATTAATAGGTAAACAAATAAATCGTAGCCACTACTTACCGTTCTTTCTAGAATTTGCTTGGGCCTTGAGTTTTTAAGAAACCTTACTGCTGCGAACACTTTATGGTCGCGAACACTATACACTATTTTTATATAAAAGCTTTTCAGACTTTTATCACGATTAAATTTTTATGAAATTTCTTTATTTTTCCAAACTCTATTTTTTTCTTCTTTACATCGATTGTAAGCTACCTCTTCTTAGTATTTAGTAATATGAGCGCGTAAATAAATATGCAATAACTGTATAAAGTTTACTTTTATACGATTTTATATAGACCAATAACACTTGTTTGTTGCGTTTTCCAATGTGTATGTGTAGCACGAGTTTGAATTGTACCGGTCACAATTTGCTGCTAAAGCATGCAAGCGCCAAAATTTGAATGGGACCTATGCGTTGCGCGTCGGCATTTTATACTCGGCTAAGAACGATAGGGTCCGACCGAGCAACAGGATTCTGTCATTCAACCAATCATAAGCCACAATCATGGCCGAGTGTTGCCGAGTGTGGTTGGTGGAGTGCGCCCGCCCACCGCCCACCGCCTAGCACTTCGACACCTACTTAGTGCTTGGCAATAAGGCAACAAGGCAATAAGACATTCAGGTAGAGTGGCAAGTGCGGCGGCGTTGAGGGAGGTGCTTGGCTAAAAGCGTAGGCTCAACGAATCCGCTGCTCTTTCATCTCTTTGCGTATGGTTGCTCACTTTTTGACTTTTTCCACGGAATTGCTGTTTGTATTTTAGTTTCCCTTGGGTAAATTTGATGTCCTGCAAGTAACTTTCTATTTTGATAGCCGCTCATTTTCCTAAAAGCGGGCCATTTGAATGCACGTTTGGTAGCTTATTTGAATACGCCTTTTCTTATGAGATATATTAGAGAAATATAGCAATTAATTGTTTAAGCTCATAATCTAATCATGCCATCACTGATGACGCATACGTGGTCAGTAAAAGTTAAGAGTGTGCATGTTTGTAAGTACATACATATGTATGTACTATGTATATACATATATGTACATATATAAGCCGCATAAATATAACTTAAACTGCAAAGGTCAGCAGATTTTCTTAAATAATTACTTTTATGGATATATAATCGGTAATGCAAAGCACAAAGACGTGCTTTACTTTGCGCGAATTTATATTTCAACAAACCTACGCACCCACCTCCTCATCCAATTACNCACTGATGACGCATACGTGGTCAGTAAAAGTTAAGAGTGTGCATGTTTGTGAGTACATATGTATGTACTATGTATATACATATATGTACATATATAAGCCGCATAAATAGAACTTAAACTGAAAAGGTCAGCAGATTTCCTAAATAATTACTTTTATGGATATATAATCGGTAATGCAAAGCACAAAGACGTGCTTTACTTTGCGCGAATTTATATTTCAACAAACCCACGCACCCACCTCCTCATCCAATTAANTAAGACATTCAGGTAGAGTGGCAAGTGCGGCGGCGTTGAGGGAGGTGCTTGGCTAAAAGCGTAGGCTCAACGAATCCGCTGCTCTTTCATCTCTTTGCGTATGGTTGCTCACTTTTTGACTTTTTCCACGGAATTGCTGTTTGTATTTTAGTTTCACTTGGGTAAATTTGATGTCCTGCAAGTAACTTTCTATTTTGATAGCCGCTCATTTTCCTAAAAGCGGGCCATTTGAATGCACGTTTGGTAGCTNCAACGAATCCGCTGCTCTTTCATCTCTTTGCGTATGGTTGCTCACTTTTTAACTTTTTCCACGGAATTGCTGTTTGTATTTTAGTTTCCCTTGTGTAAATTTGATGTCCTGCAAGCAACTTTCTATTTTGATAGCCGCTCATTTTCCTAAAAGCGGGCCATTTGAATGCACGTTTGGTAGCCTATTTGAATACGCCTTTTCTTATGAGATATATTAGAGAAATATAGCAATTAATTGTTTAAGCTCATAATCTAATCATGCCATCACTGATGACGCATACGTGGTCAGTAAAAGTTAAGAGTGTGCATGTTTGTAAGTACATACATATGTATGTACTATGTATATACATATATGTACATATATAAGCCGCATAAATATAACTTAAACTGCAAAGGTCAGCAGATTTTCTTAAATAATTACTTTTATGGATATATAATCGGTAATGCAAAGCACAAAGACGTGCTTTACTTTGCGCGAATTTATATTTCAACAAACCTACGCACCCACCTCCTCATCCAATTACCTTGAACAGCTTCGCTTTACAAGCAATTTAATAGCCAAGCGAATTGTCTCTTACACCCGTCTTGCCACCCGCTTCTGTACACTTTCCTGCTGTTGCTGCCCTATATCATCTTTTGCAGTTTGCTGCCATTTGCACTTTTTACTTTGTAACCGCAATGTATTTGTTATGATCAGCTGCCGAGCTACTGTTACTACCGTATCTGCATACTCGCTCGTTGTTATCAGCTTGTTTACCACAAATAGGTAATTTATCGGTAGGAAAGAACTTTTTTCGAATCATCCATCGTTAAGTTTTTTGTTTTTGTTTTTTGTTTTAATCATATCCGTAAGTAATAATACTAATAATCATACCAATAATGGCAGCAAGGTGCCACAATCATAACAAAATTGATCGCAATTATGACGCGATTTTCTAATCCAGGTAGATACTTAACTGCCTTGTTGCCTTGTTGTGCCAATGGAGTCAGCTGGACCCCTTGTTTATTTTTAGCGCAGATTTACTTTATCATACGAGAAAAATTGAACGATAAGCAGCTGTATTTTTTCAATAACACTCTTGTCGCGGTAATGAACTGGACTCCCCTATTCAATTGTGGTATGAACACGAGGATTTGGGATTCCAAAACGAATCGAGATAGATATAGACAAATGTATACATAAGTGATCAGAATGAAAAATGGAATCGATCCCTTAGACTGTCTCCCCGTCCGTCAGTCCGTCTGTGCACGCGATAACTCGAGTAAAAATTGAGATATCTTAACGAAACTTGGTATGTGTACTTCTTTTCAGCGGAGGGCGGATGGTATTAAAAATAAAAAAAAAAAATCAGACAATAACCACGCCCACCCCCCATATAACGGTAGTTTTCAGAAATACGAAAACTGCGACTATTCAGTAACTACTGCAGCTTATTCACTCAAAATGGATATTTACAATCATTTTTAGACAAAAATAACAATATTTTGACGAAATCGAAAGCATAGAATACGCCAATCACTTCTCTTCTGTGCCAATTGACTGCAGTTGGAAATGCTCAAGGAAAGCCAAGTCTTTTTTCAACTGGTCTTTTCATCGCGGAACTGGTCTTCCTCTTCCTCTGCTATCAGCATCGCGTTCCGCATTGTTCCGAATTTTCAGAGCTAAAGATTTGGTTTCCATACGGTCGACATGGCTGAGCCAGCACAGACGTTGTAGGATGGATAAGTTTTGCCCCCATTATGTACATATGTGGTGGACATCTATCACTAGGTGCCCGTCGTCTGTTGCTCACGCGCGCTGCGTGGCCCTATTGGCGGCCTAAATATTGACGAATTCCTTGGCCACACTGGTCACGAAATCTGAAAGTCCGGTACATTTTTTTTGCTGAAATTGCATAACTTTTTGACAACTTTTATGCAATTACATTAGGAGAGGTCCCAATTTATTCGAAAGTAAATGTTCTTTTGAGTAAATGCTACATATTTGGTCACTTTTAAAAAAATGTTTGAAATCAGCGACGGGGAAAGTTGAAAAAATCACGAAAAATAGGGGCTAATTAAAATTTTACCTATGAAAACTTCCAACAATCTAAGTCTAACAATCGGATGAAAAATAGTCAATCTGTTAATGGCTCATTCCATCTCAAATCACCCAGGCCGGCGGAAAGTGAATTTAAGTTTGCGATAAAACTCACGGGGATTGTTCCTAGAACAATTTAAGGAGACACGTATTTTTTCTTTTTGCTCAGAAATGCGAATTTTTCGAATAATGAATTTTTTTCTTTTTGAGTACGAACGCTTCTTTTTTCCTCTCTTAATAGCAGCTTTTGATGAAATCGCTTATAACTGCCGCAAAAAAGCAAGGATTTTAACGATTTTTAAATTGCAGATATTGATCTACTGAATCGATCTAGTGAACTAAAAATCAGTAATTGTTTATTAATAATTAATTATTGTTTATAAACAAAAAAAATTTTTTTTTTTAAATTTGCCACATCTTTGAGATGGTATATTTTCAAAAACTATTTTTTTTTAATCAAAAAATTTGTATGTGGAAAATTTTTCAAGAAAAAAAATTTAAAAATATTATTTTTCGTAGGGAATTTTGATGTGTCTATATCTGATTTTATCGATAAAAATGTTTTAATTGCGTATGCATGTTCACTTTGAGCAAATTGTGAG
>NW_016162112.1:2986-10857 GCF_001687245.7 Rhagoletis zephyria | reverse complement strand
GACGGACGGACAGACAGACATGGCTTAATCGATTTCTTTTTTCATCCTGATCATTTATGTATACATTTGTCTATATCTATCTCGATTCGTTTTGGCTGTTACAAACAACCGTTATGTGACAAAATTAATATACCCTTGTGCACAAGTGCGCTCGGGTATAAAAAGGCGGATCCAATATGGTGGCCAAATTTTATAATTTTCAATATAATAGCTTATTTTCTTCACTAATAAGCAGTGAAGAAAAAACAGTTGTTTTAGTTGCACTAATCACCAATTAGGTCAAAGAAGCCCATAAAAAAATAAACCATGAAAATTGGCCAAAAAATAAGATATTATAATTGAAAATTTTAAAATTTGGTCACCATATTGGCGATGTCAGATTTTTTAAATTCAAAATTCGGGTGCAATGAGGGATTAGTGGATTCGGAGCGAAAAAATTTAAGTTCAAAATAGTAGTACAGTAAAACCCGCTTAAGTATCTCACAAATAATTTCAGCTTTTTGAGGTACTTAGGCGGGTTGGGTACTTTAAAGAACCCGCTTAAATACCTCGATGTGGGTACTTAAGAGAAAAACATTCAAAAATTAACATTGCCCAAAAATGTTGGTTGCTTAAGTGGGTTAGGTATTTAAGCGGGGTGTACTTAAGCGGGTTTCACTGTAGAATATTTGAAGTATGCAAAAATATATAAATTAGAAGTGCTGATATCAAAGACACATTTAAATATTACAGTAAATAAAGGGATTGGTGTAGGATTTATGCGCTCAACATAATATTATTTAGGGAGTTCATAAGGTGCTGTAAGCTGTCGTATAGTTGTATGTCGTTAACTTTAAATGGTTCAAAATATGTGAAGAATACCATAAAAATAAAATTATGAATTTTCACAGTATTAAAAGATAGTAGATTGTAGTTTCAAGTCCTCTAGACATTTATGTAAGCTTTCAAAGTTTACGCCATACAACATTGCGACAGTATACAACACCTTGTGAACTCCCTAAATGATTTAAAGGGAATCAAAAACCTTAATAACTGCTGGAGTCAATCGCTACTATTGAAACAGTACTGCACCGACTTCTAGGTAAGTAGCTACTCTATTAACCCGTGGTAGTGCACCCGTTAGTGCAGAGTCGAACCAGTCGGAAGAAGAATAGAGAAGAACTACGAAAGAGGGCGCCCATAAATCACGCAAGTGACTACTTGAGTAACTCCCGGTAGTGCAGAGAGAGAGTTCGATGGTGACTACCGCCTAGAACATTGCCTTGTAATTGACGGTGTTTACTTGGTAGCTACCGATTCATCAGTCCTTTAGTCGCTCCCCCGTACTCTCGAGGGTATGCTTGTATGTATGTATGTACGAGATGCTTTAAAATACAAAACTCGTACCCACAATGTATGGACGGAAGATTATCACTTTAATAAGCAAAAAAAAAAAACTAAAAATAAAAATTATATAAACATCGATTCTTAAATTTCATTTCAACGCCACTTCCGTTGAATTTTTAAATGTGCACTGAAGTTAGAGATGCTTGCTTCCAGCGGCATTATCAGCTGCGATAAGCTTTTCCAGCTTAGAACAGTCGCACCAACATGTAGGCTAACAAACCCAAAATGGGCGTGACAGTTGTGCCAACGGCGGAGTTGAGCGCCATACACACTTTGGGCTGCGGTTGTTGAATGTACTTGCAGGCAACGCTCAGGAAATTGGACATGGCGCGATCGTTCTCCTTGGCATCAAATTGCTGTGGAAATCAAGTGAAACATATTAGTTACCAAGTCTACTTCGTTGGCCATTTGNACATGGCGCGATCGTTCTCCTTGGCATCAAATTGCTGTGGAAATCAAGTGGAACATATTAGTTACCAAGTCTACTTCGTTGCCCATTTCAATAACACTTGCCTGTTTGAAAACAATTGTTGGCACGCTGGTCAATGGATTTTGGAATTGATTTGTGGCCTCGCCCTGTTTCTTCAGCAAATGGCTGCCTTCAGTTGAGTTGGCACATGTCTGAATATTTTCCCAGCCGCTAATATGATTGTCACGTGCACTTGAATGTGAGAACATGAGAAAAACAGACGTTAAACAAAGGTGTAAATGGAGAAAAATACATATACATAGAGTATTACAACATATTAACATAAAACATGCACGAATGTATGTATGTACAAGAGACCATACCAGAAAAAATAGTTCGTCGTAGACCTTCGAATCTGTAGTTTTTGTAGTAAGGCTGTTTCGAAAACTTTTTTTTTTTGGCTTAACATACAGGTGACCTTTTAACAGTTTTCTTCGCATCTTCGGCGTTACAGTCGGGTCTAAAAATCACAAACTTTTGCCACGGAAGTGTTTTTATTCGAAGGTAATTTAGATTGCAGTATGTACCATCCTAATGACAGTAAATTAAAGCTCACCAAAAATAAGTAGAACTATTTTTTTATTACCACATGTAGGTGCCACCGAAATATGTAGATTTTTCCCCAAATTGCCTTGCAAAAATACTTTAGACTCAGAGCTGTAAGGCGAATTTTTTGTTTGATTGTAAGGAGGTGCGGTCTAATGTACATTAAATATGTTTGAATATATGTATGAACGATGGTACAAATTTGGCATAAACCCGTAATCACAACACATCGCTGTGAAATACTGTTGGTCACTTACCAGCGTCCACCTGGATAAACGTTGTCATCAAAGTTCTTGCCCGCCTTCATCATGCAGTTGATGAAGTCCAACGTTAGTGATTCTCTAGTGAATTCAATTTGATAGGAGTTGGCCTGTATATGTTCGATGGCACAGGCATGCACTTTGTTGCCGTAGCATTCATTTGGACCGTGATGACAATCGAAGAGCACATCAGCACCTTGCGTTGTAAACTGCATAAGCATACCAACAAAAAACACACATCAGTCGCATATGTAAATATATGTGTATGTACATTAGGGTGGTCCAAAAATGCATGAGCAAAAGTAGATTCGGAAATTTTATGCTAGGATTGTTATATACCGAAAAAATATTTCCCTGTTTTTAAATTTTCCATGTACATATTTTATATAGGAAAATTGTTTTTTAACTATTTTTTTCATAGTAACTATAATTTATACGTCCGCCAAAAACCCCAAAAAATGCAATGGGCGCACCAATAAAAAATCGTTATTATTAAAAAATGGTTAAATAAACAATATGGTATTATTATTGGAAGTCTCCTGGAGAGAACCAGAGTTTTCCCACTTTGAGCGATGTATTATTTTTCGGCAGCTTTACTTTATTTCGGCCGCCCCAATGTACATACATAAAAATTTATGTGTGTATGTATGTACGTTTCATGAAAGTGAAAATAGTGTGATACATACGTGTGACTTGCCAAAAGGCACCCATGTGATGTCTATGTAGTCTTTCAGTTCACCCTTAACGGCTGGATAGACTTGCTCGGTAATGAACTTAGCGCTGTCCGGGCAGAGTGATTCATAATAGATGGTTATAGGCACCTGTAAGGAAAAAGTGTAAATTAAAAAGTAAATAATGAAAACATACGTAAGTACATGTAAATTGCACATAAAAATATGTATACTATTATGTATTGAATTGGGCCGGTCGCCATACGAAACATAAAATTTTTAAACCCTCCCTTGATTGAAAATTCCCTTCGAGGGGACTTCGGCATGATATAAAATTACTAATTTCTTCACCACATTTTTTAAATACGATCTTAAAGGGTTATAAAGAACTCAAATACATCGACATGCATTAAGCATTCTTCGTCAGCTGAAGAACCCTCTCTTCAAAATTGGTTCAGGTAGAAAAAGCTGTTGTAATCTTGTAAATTCGGTAAAAATTTTTACTTTTAAATACTGGGCGTTTTTAAGGTCGCTAATTACGAACATAATCATGATTTTTTTAAATTTCAAATGGCGAATCCAATATAGCGAATTCAATAATTTTTTTCCCGTCATATTGGAAACGCTATTTCGAATTTTAGAAATTTTTGCGGTAAAAAATTTTCCGTCGTATTGGATTTTAAAGAACAATTAACCTATTTTAAAAGCTTCTTAAAATTTCACCATTTAGAGGCCATGGAAAAAAAGAAGGAGCTTTGAATAGAGATTTTTGCGCAAGAAGAAGACTACGTTGAAATATTGAAATTAATTTACAAAATGTTAGATGCTTATTAGCGTGGACCGAAAATCCGCCTTTTTAGAATTTTGATTGGTTATAGCAAAAATATGTTTCATTATGCTCTAAAAACAATCTGTGTGAGAGATGAACATTTTTGGTCAAAAAATAAAAATAAATTAATAATTTCTTTTTTACTCAAATTGCAATTATCTTCGAAAGTATTAGTTGGTATATGGACCTTTTTTTTACAGAGAATCGAAGTAAGCTAAGAAAAACTTTTTTTACCACCTGAGCTTTGATGGACTTGGGCGAGCCTAAGGTATTGGCCAAAGTTTTAATCATAGACACAGATTTTATTTTAGAGCATAATTAACCAAATTGTTGCTATTACCAAATAAAACTCTAAAAAAAACGGATTTTCGGCCCACGATAATGCTTATGTCATCTATTCCTTACACTATCCCTTAAATGAGCTCTAGATTTTTTCGGCCCCGCTCGATTTGTTGTGTCGATGGCGATGGAAAGAATTTATTTGCTTTTGAATATACATTTCATTATTTCCCATTGACATTTGTTTTGAATACCAGTAAACATACCATTCATTTAAATGAAAGGTATGCAAACCAGCACAGCGTAAAATGTGCGTAATCTACCGAAACAGGAAGTCGCTGATTGTTAAAAGATACGCCGCGATAGAAAGGCAAATAACTATATACGTATCTACTACAATTTTATTTTTACATATTTAATATGCTTTGATGCGCAAACAAATTCAATTTAGTTTGCATTAGTTTTAATGAAATTATTAAACTCTACTTTGCAACGCATACATAGGTAAATGGAACTAAAATTGCATTGAATAACAAAGTGGTTTAAAGATAAGATTCTTCTAATTGAGTTGCATGCAAATTTATTATTCGATGACTTAGCAAGCAATTCCCAATACATACATATATGTGTTGGTGTTGGTTGATTTTTCCGTTCCAAAATAAATCACATACATATATCTTTAAGATTAAGACCGTCAAACCAGCATATCTTGGAGAAGACATTAATTTGTTCCCATCAGAAGTCCGCCATAGCGAAAGCTTATCAACTATTGGTGGGATTTTCGATCTAAACAGATTTTTGCGAGACTAGTGAAACGCAGTGGACATAGCTGCAGGCTTTTCAAAATGTTAATCTCCGTACACAACGGAATGCCTTATGATGTCGCCTGAGCACTTTTTTTAAATTCTTAGAACAACTTTATGTATGCAGTTTTATAACCAAAGCAAGGCATGTTGAATAGGTAGTAACATTAGATCAGATGATGTTTTTTTTTAGTTATTTGGTCTCTAAAGTATGAAATATCGTCCATTATTTGTCACAAAAATTTTAAACGGCCAAAATGTATTTTCGTGCAATTTTCATAAAAAGAAGCATCAACCATCTTTTGATATTTTGCTAAAATGTTTATAAATATTTTCTATTTGATGTTTTTCTTTGTTATTTAACATGCCACACCTCTGAGACCACTTAGAGATCGCGTTAATTTTCATTTTTATTATGAAATTTTTTATATTGCAAGTTCTTTTATTTAATTTTTTCGTTTTATTACCTGGAACAAGAGAATCGATTTTCTTCCAAATTGCTACTTTCTCCGTACTTTGCACTTAAAAATTTAATATAAGCAAATACAAAATCAAAAAATCGGGGCCCAAAAATTTTTTCTAAATCTGTTCAGCTTACATAATTGTAGGCTTTTGACCCTTTTAAAGCGTGATTTCTTGATTTGCACCACTGTCCGAGCAAGCGCACAGAGCTCTCCAGAGGCAAAGTCTATTTCTCTCGGTAAGCTGGAGTGTTCGTCAAAAATTAAAGCTTGCAGCCCAACAACACGTCCAAGGGGTAAAAGGAGACTCTAATGGGGGATCCCGGAAATCTCCTCCTTGAGACGAACCTGCAGGAAGCTATTTAATCTAGCAAATACGGAGTCTGGAACTCTAGTTGCCCCAAGCTATATCCAAAAGCATGATGGTGAATGAACCTCCTCTTGCAGCGAAATGCTAGATGTTCTCATGGGCACCCACTTCCCGGGGTATACTTTACAGTGCAGTAACACTTCCTCAAAAGTAGTTGCCGAATGCAGAAGTAACGATAAGAAACAAGCTTGCCCCTTAATCACCATTAAAGTGGTTTGGGTACCCGGGCATAGTGGAATACTGGGAAACTGCGCGGCATACGAGCTTGCGGGGGGCAGGGGGGCACATAAACCACGCTCAGTAAACTCTGCGCTCGACGCAGGCGTTCCCTGTCTTCGAGTAAGCATCGACTGAAATGCATTCATTGAATTGACCAACAAACGAGTTACCCTGCTAACAATTTCTGCCGTGCTTGTAGACACGAGGAGAAGGTGGAGAATGTAGAACATTATCTCTGCCACTTTTCCGATCTGGAAAGGCCAAGACTTGCTATTTTTAATGAAATAGCCTTTCGGTGTTTAGCTGATCTCGACTTTGTGGACATCCGCGACCTTCAACGATACATTGAGGTTGCACGATGGTTCTATCATTTGGTAAACTAAGGGAAAGGAATAAGAGCTCGTTTATAGTGGCATCAAAATGGGTCTAACTGGCCTAAGTGTGTCTCTCTGCCGGTATGTGCAGAGTGGCAACCACCGTAACCTAACCTAACCTAACCTACATAACTACATAAGTATGTACACTAGACCGTACAGTAGATGCAGGCCTTTTAATACCTTTATTACAACAGTATACCATTTATAGAAATCGGATATCAAATAAATAAGTTATAATTATACAATTTTATACTCCTGAAATACTCTGTTAGTGAGTGTTCACATTGAGCTTTTTTTGGTGATACGGTCTAATGTACATATCTCGATTTGCTAAATATGATTATGATGTCAGTTGTTTTTGCAGGTAACATTACAATTTAGATAATTTGTATTCAAACTATATTTAAGCGGAGAAAAGAGGTAAAGACTTAAGTGTTACTGGATATTCCCAAAACCGGTTCTTTTTTAGAAACATTAAACGAATAAAGAGTGAAAAAATGTTGGTAAGTAAAATGTGTGTATGTATGTAGGTATGGTGTGACCTGAATTTGCGTACATAAGTAACGACATACATATGTATATACAGTATATTCCGTATAGCTGCCTATTCGCTCAGGTGAATTTTCTGCTTACCAAAATACTGCTTCTTGAAATGGATTTTGTACGAAATTTTCACTTTTAGCAGCAATTCCGCTTTGCAATCCTTTTCTGTTTAGCATCCCTGTTTTTGAGTAAGTTTTTTTTTATTTGATTTGTAGGAAAAATATTTCGCTTACCAGCACTAAATTTTTTTCAAAAGATTTGCTAACAACAAATCCCTCTGTTTGCGAACCTGTGCCATGTCTGAAATCAGTAGTGGCAATGAAGACCCAGAAAAAGTAATAATGCCTCTATAGTGACTACTGTTACATTAAGTACTTTTAAAAAAGATTTCATGAAAAACAGTATTGAAACAAATTTTAAAATCTAAAACAAGACAAACAAAAACAAAACAGTTTTTGTTTTTCCGCTTTGCTGTACATTTCCCTAAACAGCTAAACGGAATATACTGTACATACAAATATGTTTGCATAACTATAACCATAAATACATAAGTACATTCATACATACATACAGTGGCTTAAACAAGTGACCATGTGCCCTTTTTTATGAATATTCAAAATGTTTTTCAAGCTATTTTTTTGTTAATTTTCTATAAAAA
>NW_016162112.1:0-2886 GCF_001687245.7 Rhagoletis zephyria | reverse complement strand
GCGACTGGTTTTCGGGTTGTGCGCTGTGACATTTACATTAATTACCTTGGAGAGGTTAAAACTATCATCAGCGAATATTATTCTGAGCTAAATATTGGACTCTTCCGGTTTTGATTTGGAATATGTACTATGTACATACATATTTATAATACGATGCGAAACAAATTCACACTGACGGTTCCATAATGGACGAAAGTGTACTGCCCATTTCACTGGGCCTGGGTTCAAGTTGAGTTCCTGACCAACATAAAAAACAAACGAAAAGAAAATGTATTTTTTTTCTAATAGCGGTCGCCCCTCGGCAGACAATGGCAAACCTCCGAGTGTATTTCTGTCATGACAAACAGCTTCGCACAAAAATAAAATCGCGGTTCGGAGTCGGCTTAAAACTGTAGGTCCCTCTCCTCTGTGTGACAACATCAAAGCGCACATAAAAAATCAGAGGAGAAGCTCGGCCAAACACTAGCATACTAATAAGTTTGGGTTGAGACCAAAAAAAACGTCGCCAATTGAATCTCTCCTTTACGAATTTGCGAAGGTAGTTCATTTTGAGTGTATTGTTTTTTACATACATATGAAAATGTACTACGTTCTTTTCGCTAACAGAGCTATAGCCCTTTAAGTCTTCTTATCTTCATCCGGTATCCTCCCGTTTCTGTGCTACATAAAATGCCAGAAATTCTCTATAAAACATTTGTACAGCGTGACTTATGTTCCTCGAGAGAGGTGGCTTTTCAATTGCTTTGTCTTGTCCTCGTTCAACGCTAGACTAAACCTTAAGGTCGTTTCACAAGTACTTAGCTTTTAAAATTAATCTGCCCTTTAAACACAAATTTGTTCTCAAAAAATGTATTTGGGAAACAACTCTAAATTGAATTAAAAAAAAATTGTTTTTTACTACATTTTCTGTACCATTTACTTTGTGCGCTACACTGTACCCCGCAAGATTGCGAAAATGTTTATCAAAACGTGTATTGGCGGCTAAACGACGACCAAAGCAGAAAGCTAACATGACTATTGCATCAAAACAAAANAGACATACAAATACAAAACAAAATTATGCCAATTGGCTCACGAATTCACTGTTTGTAATCAATTACTTTTCTGTTCAAACTGGTTGTTTTTATATCAAGTATTAAAATATGTACATACATACATGTGTACGTACATACATTAATGCGTATCACGAAAAAAAGTTTAGTATGTGCCAGTTTTATATGACTACTTATGTATATCGGGAAAAAATGTTGGGTGTATTTTTTTTATGCTCCCGCTAAATTGCGTTTTTGCTATAACTTCCTTATTTGCATTCCGATTTTTAAAAGTTTTCTCTCACCGAAAAAGGCCTCATTCAGGACTATGATTGAGTAAAGCCTAACCCTTTTTAGCAAGGTCGTCATCGTTTTTTGGGAGCTTTAGATTTATAGTATAAAAATCTAGGGATAGTAATTCCAAAATTACTGAAGGTATAAGTTAAAACAGTTTTGACTTACTAAACTTACTTATGGCCAATTATAGTTCTGAGCGAGACATTTTTAAAAGTCGGATATTATATAAGAAAGCTATAGCAAAAAACGCGATTTAGCGGTTTTCAGCAGGAGCCTAAAAAAATGTTTTTTTACACCCAAAACTTTCTTTCGACATAACTGTTTAAATGAAATTGACACCTGCTAAACTTATTTCTTACATTTGTCGTGGTACGGCTTAATGTATATTGCACATATGTATGTATGTACGTATGCATGTCTAAATAATATAAAATTAATAAATACAAATTGGCTTTAAGAAATGGTTACATACATATATTTACATATATATGTAAGTATGAATAAATACATTGTATAATCAATTGTACGATCACGATCATTGTTCATGAATCCATTTGGTTGACACGAAATCTATAGTTGACAGCAATGCAGACTTATTTACATACTTATGTATGTACATACATTTGCATGTATGTATGTACATGACCTGCTTAAGCCATTAGTTTAATTATACCAACTACGCTTCAACGCTTTTTCGCACTTTTGAACAAGAAGAATTTATTATTTTAAAATTGACACAATCACTTTAGCTGGCACCCTGTATGTATATAGAATTAGCATGTGAACGTTAATATTTTTCACGGTACACATACAAATCAAAATAATGGCATAAATAGTAAATTAAAACTATAGTACACTACGAATGCACATACATACCTACATTCAAAATTGCATACATATACTTGTATATGTATGAACATACATCCATAAATGCTTTATCACATGATCTTAGTTACCTTAAGTGCATTGGTTGCGGCAATCAATACCAAGAACAATCCAATTATGCTGTGACTCATGGTAAAACGGTGCTACTTTCCGCTATTTAAAGCTGATTGCGCCTCTTTTATATATTTCTTCCAAAGATACACTGCTGATGCAGCACAGTTAAAGTCGAAAGCTTAACCAAACCAAACCGGGGTCAATGCAATTCAAATGAAATTTATGTATGTATGTATGCTGCAAATTAATGCACTTTGCTGATGCTGACAAAAAAAAAAGAAGAAACAATAGCTTTGATGTATTTTGAATAATAAAAACCGCGATCGGAGAGATCTGTACGTTCGAATCGGGCAACGCCTAAAATTGAACTGCCAACAGTTGCTCATAGTCAAGAGTCGGCTTAAGTCGACAAGGGCTCGAACTGCAGTTTTTTTTGTTTGTTTGAGTGCTACACGGCTAGCTAACCGGTGACTTGGCTTGGTGATTTAACTTGACTCGGTCGGTTGGCTTGGTTGGCTCTCAGTTGCGGCTATGCTGAGTTTTTTGAGACTCACTAATTAATTTATTGTATGTATATGCTTTGATTGCGATATGTAGATAAATACATACAATACATATG
>NW_016162111.1:18300-45633 GCF_001687245.7 Rhagoletis zephyria | reverse complement strand
AGTACTTTGTCACGCCAGTGAAACAGTGTTGATATTTTAAGTACAATTGCATTTTTTTCAGTACATTTAATTTTAAAAAGTAAAAAAGTACAATTTGCCGATTTTAAGTACAGTTTTAACATCAAAAATACTTTTTGTACCAAACGCTCAGTTCTCTTCTAGCGCTTTGATTCTTAATCCGTTTACATTTAAGTAAATGGATATACCTATATTTCATATTTGCTACAAAACGAAATTATGAATTGTAATTTTGAATGTAAACGTGATTGTGAACAGTAATACTGGTGATGTGCATTATGGTGATTGCGATTTCTTATCACCGGCGGGTGAAATCTCCCTCATCGCTATTTATTTTGAAAAATCTTTGGAAATGCAATTTACCTAATGGCGATCCTGCAGAAATAGGAGTAATTGACACACCTCACATCCTCACCGCATGAGTGTTCGACACCAACTGACGGTATGCAGTTTTATAGTCGATTCAATTACAGTATTATAAAGTAAAAGTGCAGCTAAGAATTCATGTTGAGTTTTAATATTTTTTTTTGGATTTTCTTTATACAAACTGGATGTACAGAAATTTCAGTATGGAAGAAAAAGTGCAACACCTTCCACGAAAAACGTTCTCAAAAATCTACGCGAATTGAATGTAATCTCGATCATTTAAACATCTCGGACTCGCCCACCATTAAAAGTGATTATTTAAATCTAAAGTATATATTAAATGATATTTAATGAGATGATGAGATTGCCATGTATGTCGATCAAAACAGGTGTTTTCTCCACGTATACTGTCCAGTCTATAGTCGCACAAGTTGTCTGCAAGCCAATCTATTCAATGAAACCAAACACCTAGCACAACCCCAGACACTGACGACTGAGCTCTCAGCCCAAGTGGTCAGATGACTCATTGCCAGGTAATTCCGAGTGATGTGGCGCCCAGAGAAGAACAAGTTTGTTATGTTTTCCAACGTTTCTAGTTTAGCCAGACTTAGTGCCCACATTCAAAATGTGAACACCCCTAGACAGGATCTGCATGAAATCCGATCTCCTCTCTATTTGCAGTTGCTGCTGCCTCAGATTTTATTCTGGGCATTAGCATCGCAGCAAAGGATAAACCCGACGCTTCGAAGCTCACAGTACTCCACAAGATCCGTCCTTTCCCGGACGTGGCCGCAATAAAGAATCATATGGAAAGTATGCGGAGGCAATAATAAAGTGTTTTCATCTATTATGACCTTTGAAGGTGAACTTCATTGCCACCAAATCTTGACAGCAAAACTGTGTAAGTTTGGTAACTGTGAGGTGAGAAGACACTATAAAACATGTCCTCGGTCTGACCGAGTTTTCATCGTATATGATATTGGCGGCGCACTGGTACTGTTGTGAGCACAGCCATTCTTTGCTGAGGAGACATTGGGGCACCATGTAGCGAGCATAGAAACAGTTCTTCTTCTTTAAGATCGCTCTCCAGATGATTTGGATGTCACTGCATTAAGGTTTCCGAAGGTATAACCTCCATTGACCAATTGGCCTGGACCTCTTACTAGATGCACTAAAAGGAAGGGTTTAGTCAACCAAACAAGAGGACTTCTCCTACCTGAGTTTCGCCTCCAGATTCCTTCTCCTTCTCCTCCTGTTCTGGTATAATGAAAGCGAAACCTCGCCGACACTAGGCGGTGGTTGTTGCTTGAGAAACATAGAATGTCAAAACAGAAAGAAATGTAAGCGCGTTTGACCACTCAAAAGCAACCAAAAAGGATGCTAATGTATGTGTATGTGAGTGTGTATATGAATGTAGCAGAGTTTGAAAGTTCAGATTTTTCACCAAATGGAAAAAATCAATACCACAGCCCTGGTGCTACTACCTGTTTAATGTGCCTTGCCCCGCGTATTAAAATCCGTTAGTTGTGCCATCATCATGATTACATGTTTGTCGCAAACTTCCAGGGTTGGTAGGTATTTTTCCCCGTTATAATCCTACTTCCCGAGCCGAACCAATGTCAAGCTTCTACACCGATTGATGCTTCATATGTATGAGCGCTTGGTATTGGGAAATTACAGTATCGTTTTTTAAAAATAAAAATTTTGGCTTTAAAATATAATGGGCGGAATAATTAAAGCTGCAAAGATACTTTGGTCGTGGTGAATGCTTTATCAAATTCTAGCATTTAACAAAAAAAGTTATGTTGTGATAAAACAAAGTCCGTCAATAGCTAATTTTCCCTATAAGGTCAGTATCCAGCTCTTAAGAAAAGCGAAAACTCCATAAAAAATTACGTAAAAGAAATGGCTAAGAAATTTTCTTGTGTAAAATTTTATTAAGGCGTACTGTTCTTAAAAAAATTCCTACGCTTTCTACTGCGGTTTTCTAAATTTTTTTGTGAAAAAAAGCACAAGACAAAACACGCTTGGAACAGAAATATATGCCCGTTCCATTACTTCTTGAGGAAAGAGTGCGGGAACAAGGTTGGTGAAGTATCGGATGTCAAAATTCCTTCGACACACACACACGAAATAATGGCCATTTTTTTCTTGAGAGCTGCATACTGGCCTTTAGTGTGCATAATTGAATGAACGAATATTGTTCATCAATCGGGTTTTTTTTGAATATCCGAAAAATTGGACAATCGAATGTTAAGCGGATATCCATACTATTCGGATTTTATCCGTGCCAACAGAAACATAGTTCCTAGGAAAAGTCGTTTGTTAACTTGTTACTTAATTCTAAGTATACAGTTATGTATATGCGCCCCAAATGGCTAAGTGTTGACCATCATCCACAGTGATAAAAACCTAGCTGAAGCGCGTTGGGGAAAGCACTTTGTTACTTTTTATTGAAAATTGCAATAATATTTCTATATATATAATTTTCATCAGAGTGATATTATCACAAATCAAAAAACATGTATAAACATTTACAGTTGACCTCTTGTATAACGTAAATAAAAGCAAACGACGAATGTTAACACTAATTACACGTGATCACAAATTTTAGTTTGGTTTTGGTTCTCCAGACGCCACTATCCAATTTCCATATAGAATTGCTCGTTGATNGACGAATGTTAACACTAATTACACGTGATCACAAATTTTAGTTTGGTTTTTGTTCTCCAGACGCCCCTATCCAATTTCTAGATAGAATTGCTCGTTGAATCCGAAAATCCAGTTAATTTTTTTTCTGTGGATACGTTTTCGAGATATTTTCTATTTACCGTTACTTAGCTTGAATAAAAACGTGGTTCCACTTAATCACGTATATTTTACAAACCAATGAAAAAATCTTAAGAGGAGATACGTCAAGTCAAAGCTAATAAAATTCTCCATAAACACTGTATACATCACATTCCGATGGGACTGATAGTTTCTGAGAAATTATTTAATCATTCCAGTATTTTTTATTTTTTAATGGAAAAATGAAAAAAAATCAAACTTTAACAGAAAGAAAATGAAAAGTAACAGGCTCTGTGCCAAATTTGCGCTTTTGTGCTAAAGCCTGTTCTGTTACAAAAAAAAATNTACCGTTACTTAGCTTGAATAAAAACGTGGTTCCACTTAATCACGTATATCTTACAAAATAATGAAAAAATCTTAAGAGGAGATACGTCAAGTCAAAGCTAATAAAATTCTCCATAAACACTGCATACATCACTTTCCGATGGGACTGATAGTTTCTGAGAAATTAATTAATCATTCCAGTATTTTTTATTTTTTAATGGAAAAATGAAAAAAATCTAACTTTAACAGAAAGAAAATGAAAAGTAACAGGCTCTGTGCCAAATTTGCGCTTTTGTGCTAAACCTGTTCTGTTACAAAAAAAAAAAAAAAAATCAAATGACTTATGAAGAAAATCGATGAATAAATAAGAAATAATGAGTGGTCAAATGAAAAGCGAAAAGATTTTTTGTATGAGAAATGAGCAGGAAATAATGTTACTCATACCCCTCGTACACCTGAGTAACACTCTTTTCTGCTCATTTCTCATACAAAAAATCTTTGCGCTTTTCATTTGACCACTCATTATTTCTTATTTATTCATCGATTTTCTTCATAAGTCATTTGATTTAAATGATTAATTAATTTCTCAGAAGCTAGATGTTATATCGGAAAGTGATTTATATATAGTTTATGGAGAATTTTATTGTCTTTGATTTTCCGTATTTTGTACTAATGNCTCATTATTTCTTATTTATTCATCGATTTTCTTCATAAGTCATTTGATTTAAATGATTAATTAATTTCTCAGAAGCTAGATGTTATATCGGAAAGTGATTTATATATAGTTTATGGAGAATTTTATTGTCTTTGATTTTCCGTATTTTGTACTAATGTTGTTAAATTGGTTCGTAAGGTATACGTGATTAAAAGGAACCAATTTTTGCTTTAAGCTGAATAGCGGTAAATTAAAAATATCTCGAAAATGTATCCATAGAAAAAAAATTAACTCTAAATTACCTAAATTAACAATGGCATGTAGACAGTAATCCGTGTGCATTTTTTAAGTTAATTTGTACCTTGAAAATCTTCGACAGGTTGAATTAATTCTGCTTATTGAATGGAGTATTCATTGAATCTGCAATAAAGGAAAAAATTATGATTATTATGATAAGATATATCTGAATATTTGCACTAATTGACGTAGGTGATTGCAGATGTATCTATTTGCCATATTTGACGCGGTGAATCCAAGATGATATATGAGCAAGATCGATTCGCAAAATCGAGTATTCATTTGAATTTTTACACACACATTACGACGGTGCAGTAGAAGCATACATTTCGTCGTAAAATATAGTTTTCTTATGTTCCTTAATTTAAACGCGTCAAGAACAACTCGTGTTCCAATTCACCCAATTTCTCACTGGGTTGCTTTTTGGTCAATTATACAAGTATATACATATGTACATATTTATATCAGGAAGACAGGATGAATGACAAACTAATAGATGCTCACTGATGCAACGACGAAGTGGCCTGAAGGGACCATTGTATGTACTTACATGAGACCATCCATTTTATAGAGACACATGCTCATAGATATTTAACAAAACAGTAAGTCAAATAGAACAGTCAACACAAAAANCACTGATGCAACGACGAAGTGGCCTGAAGGGACCATTGTATGTACTTACACGAGACCATCCATTTTATAGAGACACATGCTCATAGATATTTAACAAAACAGTAAGTCAAATAGAACAGTCAACACAAAAAGTCGTCCAATGCGGAGAGAACGAGTAATGATGTGAGGTATTTCAGATATTGAGGTCGTGACCGCTGGGCGAGTTGAGTTAGTGGTGTGGCTGCACAAGACCCTTAAAACGGTAATTTGATCCTTGATTTAAAATCTTATGGCATAAAAAACATGTCTGACATGTTAAGAAATGCGAATGAGATGCAACGCTGCTGCGTGTACGTGTAAGGATGATGTAATAAAGGAGAATGGGATGAAATGTCGGTATATGGCGTATAATCAAATAGTTGGGAACATTTTTGAAGTTCTTTAAAAATTATTAACAATTTAAATTGTTTTTTTTTTATGAACTAAAGATAATTTTTGAAGTGAAACTTTTTGCGTTCTTTTGGGAGTGAATGCAAACATTGAAAATTGAAAAAGCGGCACACTTCTTTTAATCTTATTCCAAACGATAAAGCTAAAACGGAACGGGATCTCGGANGTTTTTTTTTTATGAACTAAAGTTAATTTTTGAAGTGAAACTTTTTGCGTTCTTTTGGGAGTGAATGCAAACATCTAAATATTGAAAAAGCGGCACACTTCTTTTAATCTTATTCCAAACGATAAAGCTAAAACGGAACGGGATCTCGGGGGTAGTTGGTCACGATTGAGATTAAAATTAAAATAGCTTTTCATTATTGTGCAGAAAAATACTAATAAGTATAGTACGCTAAAACATTTTTTGTTGATGTCATCAATTCTGCACCGGTCGTTCGATTTTCAAAAATGATCTGTACAACTTAAAGGGCTTGGCCTCTTTATTTTTTGAGAAAGGATTGCCACTTGTAAAAAATTTAATTCATATTTTTTAATAAGTTAAATCCAATATAACTGTATGGGTAGCATTCGAAATATTTTTAAAAATACTTCAATTCCTAACTACATGTTGGGTGGTTGCCACTTGTATAAAAATCAAACTCAATTTAAATTAAGCCAATTAGGTAATTTAGATATGTATCACAATTTGCGGTTCAGCCGAAATATTTACGTTTTAAAATGTTTTCAATAGGGTTGCCATCTGTTTGAAAAGTCAAATTTAATTTTAATTATACACAAGTTATATGATATAAGTATTTAAATACGGGTGTCAAACGAAAGAGTAATGAATTATTAAAAGAAGGGTATCAATCGAGTTTGAAATGTTTATTCCTGAACTATATTGAGGAGGATTGGCACTTATCTGATTGAAATATGTATCATAACATGGGTGCCAGCTAGGGTTGCCAACCGTACTATTATATATAGTATTGTATTATTTTTTCAGTCTGCGTACTATATGCTGTTGGAAAAAATATATATGTGTAATAAATTATAAAATTTAGTAGGTAGTTACAGCGCTAGCTGCTAGGGACATTGGCTGAATCATAAAAATATTTCAGTAATTTATAAGAAAAAATTTTTATCCGGAAAAAAAAACATCACCGGCACACAAAAAAAAGTTGTTTGTAAATCCGACACTACCTNAAATGTTTATTCCTGAACTATATTGAGGAGGATTGGCACTTATCTGATTGAAATATGTATCACAACATGGGTGCCAGCTAGGGTTGCCAACCGTACTATTATATATAGTATTGTATTATTTTTTCAGTCTGCGTACTATATGCTGTTGGAAAAAATATATATGTGTAATAAATTATAAAATTTAGTAGGTAGTTACAGCGCTAGCTGCTAGGGACATTGGCTGAATCATAAAAATATTTCAGTAATTTATAAGAAAAAATTTTTATTCGGAAAAAAAAACATCATTGGCACACAAAAAAAAGTTGTTTGTAAATCCGACACTACCAACCTACAGGCATGTATTTTGACCCGCTGAATCCGAATTTTAAGCCAGTTTGTGCCGTACACCCTTCAATATCGAGTAAATTGTAAACATAGCTAAAACGGGATAAACGATAATAAAAAAATTTTATGAATCTTAACCAAGTNATATCGAGTAAATTGTAAACATAGCTAAAACGGGATAAACGATAATAAAAAAATTTTATGAATCTTCACCAAGTATAATTCTTATGTATTTTGATCCGTTAAATACAAATCTGAAGTGTATTTAGACCACAAACCCTTCTAAATCTAAAACATTGTAAAAAAAACCTTGAAAAATGTTAAAAATAACAAAATCGATCGCGATTGAACCAATCGTGCTCACACTGAAAATAAAATTTTGTAAAAGTACTACGAAAATCTTTTGTAGTGTTGGTTTTTGTACAATGTACGAAACTTTCGTTCACAATGCGAACACATTTTTCACAACGAGACAAGATTTTAAGAAACATACGTAAATATAACGAAAGGACTCCGTAAGGCATTTTTTCAGTACAATANTGTTGGTTTTTGTAGAATGTACGAAACTTTCGTTCACAATGCGAACACATTTTTCACAACGAAACAAGATTTTAAGAAACATACGTAAATATAACGAAAGGACTTTCGTAAGGCATTTTTTCAGTACAATATACGAAATCTTACGTTTATTTTACGAAACACATTCGTAAAGCACTGAACAAATCTCTGTACGAATAATTTTGTATATTTTAGGAAGGCATTCGTAATATTTACGTAGGGTTTTAAATTTACGAAATCTACAATTCTGTATTCGTACCNAGTGTATTTAGACCACAAACCCTTCTAAATCTAAAACATTGTAAAAAAAAACCTTGAAAAATTTTAAAAATAACAAAATCGATAGCGATTGAACCAATCGTGCTCACACTGAAAATAAAATTTCGTAAAAGTGCTACGAAAATCTTTTGTAGTGTTGGTTTTTGTAGAATGTACGAAACTTTCGTTCACAATGCGAACACATTTTTCACAACGAAACAAGATTTTAAGAAANAAACATACGTAAATATAACGAAAGGACTCCGTAAGGCATTTTTTCAGTACAATATACGAAATCTTACGTTTATTTTACGAAACACATTAGTAAAGCACTGAACAAATCTCTGTACGAATAATTTTGTATATTTTAGGAAGGCATTCGTAATATTTACGTAGGGTTTTAAATTTACGAAATCTACAATTCTGTATTCGTACCATTTATTTAGTTAATACTTTCGTATAAAGTACTAATGCAGAAACATGTTTTTCAAATTCGTACAACATACGAATATTTTCTAACAATAAACTCAATTACCGGCAGTTTAATATTTCACCATATTTTTTGTATCGCGTGTCATTGCGAAATTAATTGTTGTCTGCTGTGAAATGTATAATATAATTTTAAACGTTTTAAAAAGGGCTGTGGATATACTATGCTTTTAAGCATACAAAGCTTTTACATCGCCTACGCTGTGCCTTGCGCTGCAATGTGGGGNGTACTAATGCAGAAACATGTTTTTCAAATTCGTACAACATACGAATATTTTCTAACAATAAACTCAATTACCGGCAGTTTAATATTTCACCATATTTTTTGTATCGCGTGTCATTGCGAAATTAATTGTTGTCTGCTGTGAAATGTATAATATAATTTTAATCGTTTTAAAAAGGGCTGTGGATATACTATGCTTTTAAGCATACAAAGCTTTTACATCGCCTACGCTGTGCCTTGCGCTGCAATGTGGGACTTGATAAATAGGCAATTTCATTAGTTACCTATCAACGGCAAGCCTAAGCCAGGAGTACTACTTAATGTAATTAAAAGTAAGTACATGTATGACTTTTCACTGAAACTTGCTTCTCAGACGCCTTATAATTTTCCTTTAATTTATAGTCGTCAAGGAAACAAACATCGATGAAGCTGCGAATCTGTCAAGTGCCTCTACATAAAAATATTATAATGTGTAAGAAAGTAAAACCATTTTTTTTATATTCTTTCATATTTTATATCTTATTATATTTAGTTTTGTTGAGTCTCATAGTTTAACACTTTGCATGAATATACTTTATTGAATGAAGCCTGAGCAATAAAAAAATATGTAGTATAGAAACTATCCCTATGCATATAAATAAAAGACTTAAATTTTATTATAGTTAAAATAACCTTTTTTATTAATTCTAAGCTACAGTGTAGTTAGAAAATGTTTTTTCTTTCGTAGAACGTGTGATTGCNTTTATATTCTTTCATATTTTATATCTTATTATATTTAGTTTTGTTGAGTCTCATAGTTTAACACTTTGCATCAATATACTTTATTGAATGAAGCCTGAGCAATAAAAAAATATGTAGTATAGAAACTATCCCTATGCATATAAATAAATTATAGGTAAAATAACCTTTTTTATTAATTCTAAGCTACAGTGTAGTTAGAAAATGCTTCTTCTTTCGTAGAACGTGTGATTGCTTTTATTATTAACACTATAAAAAATATGACTAAAATTATAGCACAACACTTTCATTATATTTTAATCCATAATGTTAAGCGTTTTTGCAAAACGTTTTGTTAAACAAAAACGCCTAAAATTAACGATAAAAACAAAATATAAGTGTTGTGTTATAATTCGTAATATGTTTTTTACAGTGTGGAGAATGGAAGCAAAATCGCACATTCTACGAAACAAGCGCAGATTTTACGAAAGTAATTTCGTGAAATATACGAATTATTTCTGTGCATTTTACAAAAATTTCGTAAAAAAAATAAATAAACAGTTCGATTTTTTTTATTAAATAGTACGAAATTCGCTAGTAAATAGTACGAAATTCTTAAGTAAATAGTACTAAATTCTTTAGTAAATAGTACGAATACATTCGTAAAATGTTCTAAAAATCTGATGCCTCATATTTTCGTAGTATGTACGAAAACAGTTTTNTCTACGAAACAAGCGCAGATTTTACGAAAGTAATTTCGTTAAATATACGAATTATTTCTGTGCATTTTACAAAAATTTCGTAAAAAAAATAAAGAAACAGTTAGATTTTTTTTAGTAAATAGTACGAAATTCGCTAGTAAATAGTACGAAATTCTTAAGTAAATAGTACTAAATTCTTTAGTAAATAGTACGAATACATTCGTAAAATGTTCTAAAAATCTGATGCCTCATATTTTCGTAGTATGTACGAAAACAGTTTTGTACAATCAACGAAAACTTTCGTGGCTCAAAATGACGAAAAATTTCGTAAGATTTACGCAAGTTTTCGTTATATTTACGCAGATTTTATTTTCAGTGCATATACCCGTCGTTGAGTGAGTAACGTATACGTCCCGTAGCACCAGACACAGTCAGCCATAACTTCATTTAGGCCATATAATTTAAAAGTAATAAAGATTTAGAACGGTTTATAGTGTAAATACACTTCAGATTTGCATTTAACGGATCAAAATACATTAGAATTATGCTTGGTTTAGATTCATAAGTTTGTTGATTATCATTTACGTGTACGGCTCAAACTGACATAAAATTCGAATTCATCGGGTCAAAATACATGCTTGTAGGTAGGTATTTAATAAAATATTCTTTAAAATAAAACGTCATAGTGAGTTTATGAATAGAACAACAGATCAAAAACGGCAACTCAATTTTTGCAACTTCGGCATTCACAGAAAGAGTTTTTTCTACTATGAATATGAAATGGCGAGATGAGAGAAACAAAGCCCCTACCTCACTAAAAGAGATTATCTTTTGATTTATATAAGTTTAAATTTTTATTTGATAATACTTTCATAGTTATCCAGGAATCTTTAAAAACTGCCAAAAGTGCAAAGAAATGTATTTTTTTTTTATAAAAGAAAGGCATATTAAAGAAAAAATGTGTGCACTTAAAAAGCATTTTTACCTTTTATTTCAAATAAAATACTATTTATAAAAGAAGTGCACTATAATTTTTGTAGATTTTTTTGAAAAAGTACCACAAATGTCTTAGAAAATATTGGCAATCTTAGTGCCAACCAAAACAGTATGAGTAAAAAACTTTAGTCCGAGAACATTTTGAAGAGTGTTGCCTTCTTCTTCGAATTTAATTTAATTATGCACAAGATAATATTTTCGAGTTATTTGAAGAGGGATTCAACCGATTTAAATAGTTATAGTTGACTTCCACCAAGCCTTAACTGCAGTTTATGGAACACGTAATTTTTAGCAAAAAAAACCGACTTAAAAAAAGTCATATAAACATATATTTCATGATCCAATGATCGGATCTAAACCAGATTAGTATGGGACACCTCTGAGACACTACCTTTCTGATGCAAAAAGAATTATCGAAATCGGTTGACGTGGTCCAAAGTTACGCGGGAACATACATAAAAAAAATATATATATATTATATATTCCGACGAACTGATAACCTCCTCCTTTTTTTGGAAGTCGGTTAAAAAGGAGATTACAACAAGAAAGGAGGAATTTTACCTATTAAGTAGAAGCAAACGAAAGGAAAAAAGCAAAACTTAAGAAAAAAATTTCTTTCCGACCACCCCAGTGTTCTGACCCCCCCGAAATTTAGAAATGTCGAATTTTAAGGCACTAAAAATTAAAAACAGAACAAACAGAACAAGCAAAATGAACTTTGATAAAAGGCAAAAAGGCATATTTTTTTTTAATTTTGTTATGTACTTCCTTTATGTACAATGTGCATGTTCAATTAAAGATATTAAAAAAAAACATACAGTGTTCAAAAAATTATAGCCGAGCCACTTTTTGCCAAATTTTAAAGTTTTATTTTCGTTGTTATTTAATTTTAGTTATTTTTTATAAAAAAAATAGTTAATTCTTTAACAAAACCCGTGTAAACCCAAGTTTCCAAATTTGTGCAATACTAAAAAAAAATCAACAAACTTTCGTACATATTTCGAGGTTTTTTAAAAATGCTAAGCAATTAATAGTAGTTTTTAGCCATTTGATACTTGTTCTTTATTCTACTGCAACTGCATACTCAGAATCTAATTAAAAAAGTCGAAATTTTTACGAAAATTTGTTGAATTTTTTTTAGTATTGCACAAATTTTTAAGGCAGTGGCACTCGATTGTTACATTTGTACAGATTAAGCGCACGCGACAAATCGTAGGAGAAGCTCGGTCAAACACTAACATATGTGTAAGCGTCAATCTATTATTATTATTATTGTTACTATTGGTACAAAATAAAAAAAAAATTGCACTTTTTTTTTGTAATCAAAAGATTTGTACAATACAGCGATGTTCTATTGAAAAATATCAACAAATCAATTTTCGTGATTGGGATAAAGAAAAATATTTGGGTATTCACACAATTGGTATACGATTTGCACCAAATTTTGGCAAATACCCAACCGTGTGACACTGCCTTTAAACTTGTATTTATACAGATGTTGTTAAAGAATGAACTATAAAATCTAACCAAAATTAAATAAAAACAAAAATAATATTTTAAAACTGGTAAAAATTTGGTGCGGCTATAATTTTTTTGACTACTGTACATTAGACTGCATCATCAAAAAAAGATGCGGTTTTTCCGGCGGGATTACCAAACCTAGTATATTTTAAGACTTCTATCAAAATTTTTCGGAAAAATATTAAGGTTTACGTGAGCTGGACCGGTTTGAAAATACCTCCAAAAATAGAGTTTTTTATGAATAAAAATTGTTTCTTAAAAGAATTTTTTGGAAAAAATACCCCCAGATGACAAAACAGTTTAAGCTTAAAAAATCTACATAAAAATATTAAAAAATTGTATCAACGGAATCATAATAATGAGATTTTTGATGCTGTTTTTTAACTTTTTTCAAAAGATGTGTGTAAGAAAAACTTGAATAACTGCTCCACTTTACCGATGTAGACTTATGAGGTATCAGTAGGCTAGGTATTTTCTCACCCTTCTTATTTATTTGCAAAAAAAACTCATTCACGTCCCAATTTTTTTGTATCAAATACCAACACATCTTAATTCAACATGGAATGACACGCGTTTATCTTACCTTCCCCTTTCATACTTTGAATACTTACGTCCTGTCAGACATGGCATGGGTCTGAAAAAACTAATAAAAACAATTCGCTGAAAATATTACGGGCTTTCGAAATAAGGGACTTCATAATCGGAACACAATAGGTGTTCAAAATATATTTGAACAGGCTAATATAAATACAAATACACATGTAAATATATACACATATACAATCTTTATTTTAGTCCTAAGATTTAGTATATAAGGAGCTGTAAAACTTAAATCTTGTCAGAATTAAAATAAATTCTCATTTGTTCAGAACAAACTTGTTTACCGCCTGTATCACCCACCACCCGAGGTAAGGGATATTAGATACAGCTACAAGTCTGTACAATTTGGTCCGTACGAGCCCAAGAGAAGTGCTGTACGACAAAAAAGCCCTGTATTTGATCAGGCACAATAAAAAGCCCTATAAATTTATAGGCACAAGGACAGTTTAGTCCATAAATGTATGTAAGCCGTCACAGCAAGAGACGTGACGCAGTACCTACTAAAAAAGCCCTATAAGCTATATAGGCAAAACAAAAAAGCCCTATAAATTATATAGGCAAACTAAAAAGCCCTGTAATTGTACAGGCACAATATATAAAGCCCTATCAATTGTATAGGCAATACAATATTGGTCCAATCGAGCCTCAAATTTGAGCTCAATCGACAGCAAAAGAGAATTGCAATCCAAAGGAATATCATCCGCTGTGACATGACATGGCATGGGTCTGAAAAAACTAATAAAAACAATTCGCTGAAAATATTACGGGCTTTCGAAATAAGGGACTTCATAATCGGAACACAATAGGTGTTCAAAATATATTTGAACAGGCTAATATAAATACAAATACACATGTAAATATATACACATATACAATCTTCATTTTAGTCCTAAGATTTAGTATATAAGGAGCTGTAAAACTTAAATCTTGTCAGAATTAAAATAAATTCTCAATTGTACAGAATAAACTTGTTGCCTGTATTGTATCACCCCCACCCGAGGTAAGGGGTATTAGATACAGCTACAAGTCTGTACAATAGGTCCGCTAGTTCACAATGTCCGTTGCTATGCTACAATCGAATTCTTAAATTGATATATAGATACTCGTTGAGGTACGCACTGAAATCAAGAGAACGACTGTGCCCGGTTACTCCTCACAACACAGCGTTTAGTTCTAATTCACTAAGGAAACCTAAAAGGTGGTTTGGTGATCTCGAAACTTCTTTAACGGCGGTTGGTTGGTGGGAGCAAATTGGCAAATTCAATGGAAATCGCACACGGAAATGATTGGGGCTGAAAAAGTACTGCTTGATTGTATGTACATGGTATAATTTAACAAAAACTTGCTAATAAAAGGTTAAGGAATAGAATTAGAAAAAGACCAATACAAGAATGAAAGTAAAGGCGAGTACGTACATCTATCGGTTTTCTTATCGATATTTTTTATCGTTTTTCTAATCGATATTGTTATCAATAATCTTATCGCACTTGTTATCGATATTTTTAATGATATTATTACCGATTTTTTTATCGATTTTCTTAACGATATTTGCAACGACATTTTTTATCGATTTTATTACCGATATTTTTATGGATACAATAATCGATATATTTATCGATATCGATATATTCAATGATTTTGGTATCGATATTTTTATCGATTTTCGTATCAACATTTTTATCGATTTTTCTATCGAAATTGTTATTGATTTTTCTATCGATTTATCGATATTTTGGTGGATGTTACTATCGATTTTGTTATCGATAAAGTATAAAGTTGAAAATGAAGATAAAGGAAAACAGAATAACATAAATGTAATTAGAACGGGTAGGGTAGAGGTAGAGATGTAGATAGAATAAAGACAAAAAATATTACCTTAAGCAGAAGCAGATGTACATATGTATGTACATACCTATGTATATTGGTTATGAGACAAACTAGATATACAACGTAAGTTTCACTTCTCCAGTGTGGCCCAGGCGCACTTACTTTTTTTCTAGCATCGGTCGCCTCTCGCGCAAACCTGCGAGTGTATATCGTCCCTGAAAAAGGTTCTAAAAAATACATGTTTTCGTGTAAGCTCTATATATACCTACATACATATATTTTTGTCTAGGATAAACTGTTGAAAATACATAAATTTTTTACACTTTTATACCTTTAGTTTTCACGAAACCTAATTCTATCAGTTATAAAGATAAATCTTCCGCTACATGTTCAAAACCCTGCATTACTCTGCGAGTTTCTGTAGCACACTTTAAATCCGCTTATTTAAGTGGAATTAANCTCGCGCAAACCTGCGAGTGTATATCGTCCCTGAAAAAGGTTCTAAAAAAATACATATTTTCGTGTAAGCTCTATATATACCTACATACATATATTTTTGTCTAGGATAAACTGTTGAAAATACATACATTTTTTACACTTTTATACCTTTAGTTTTCACGAAACCTAATTCTATCAGTTATAAAGATAAATCTTCCGCTACATGTTCAAAAACCTGCATTACTCTGCGAGTTTCTGTAGCATACTTTAAATCCGCTTATTTAAGTGGAATTACCTTCACAGGCAACAATGCTACTGAATTCTCCACTTTTTAGTGCTTTTGTCTGCAATTTTCTTCAATGAACTTCCAACGCCAGTTTAATCTCACGCACATAAATTTCCAAATCCTTTTGCTATTCATCCTTGATAGCTGTCTCTCCTTCTGCTTATCTGCGACGGTTTGTTAATGGATACCTCACTGCTTCCTTATCCTCTTCTCCCGGTATTTATGTACGTAGATAAGAATGTGGGAGCATATACATACATATGTTACCATAGCAACAACAATCAAGCTGCCACTGTTTCAAAGTAATAACTTCCAATTTTATTTAGCCAGTGAAGCAGCAAAGCACCCTGTCATCATTGGCGAAAGTCGACGCACCTCGCTGGCAGAAAATTAAGTCGAAGGAAGTGTTAGAGCAGTGATTCCCAAAGTGGTCCACGGGGTCGACGGGGGTCCACGGTGACGTGAACAAAATATGAGTAGTTAATGGGGGTCCACGAAAATTTATCTGGTTTCGATGAAAAGAATCAAAATGATTGCTTGATAGCCTTTTTATTTAACTTTAATTTTTTGAGTGGTGTATAGTGCNGAAAATTAAGTCGAAGGAAGTGTTAGAGCAGTGATTCCCAAAGTGGTCCAGGGGGTCGACGGGGGTCCACGGTGACGTGAACAAAATATGAGTAGTAAATGGGGGTCCACGAAAATTTATCTGGTTTCGATGAAAAGAACCAAAATGATTGCTTGATAGCCTTTTTATTTAACTTTAATTTTTTGAGTGGTGTATAGTGCTCTAGACGCACTGCTGCACTTACCGTCACTTTGTGTTTTCATACGTTCAATAAATGGGATTTAATGTTCATAATTCACTGGATCCTTCACTTCTCAACCAATCTGATATATTTTTTTTTTTAAATGAAGGCTAATAAAATTTGCAAGAGACTAGTTGATCCCAATTTTCGAATTTTTATTTGTTTATATTAAATTTTTTAGTGCAAAGTGCAGAAGAAGTGCCAATTTTGAAGAAGATCGATTCTCCTGTTCCAGCTAATAAAAGTTTCATAATAAAAACTAGGTAAAAACAATTGTAGGGTTCTCCCAAAACGAAAAAAAATTAAAAAGTAATAATTTGAAATGTTATAAAAAAAATTTCACCAAAAGTATTTTTTTTTGTTTTTGGTTTTTATAAAAATTTTGGGTATGCAGTTTTATAGATCATAAAATTTTAGTACAACAAAGTGCAAGTTGCAAGTCGCTAAGAGTTCGCGTTGATTTTTAATAACATAACAAACGCTTTTATCTCCCATTTAGCATACAAATGTGTTCGAAATGTTAGCGAAAAAGTTATTAAAAATCAAAGCGAACTCTTAGCGACTTGTAACTGGCACTTTATTATACTATAATTTAATGATCTACAAAACTGCATACCCGAGAATTTATAAAAACCAAAAACAAAAAATAAAAATATTTTTGGTGAAATTTTGTTATAACTTTTCAAATTATTACTTTTTAATATTTTTTCAATTTGGGAGAACCTTATAATTGTTTTTAACTAGTTTTTATAATGTACCTTTTATTAGCTGGAACAGGAGAATCGATCTTCTTCAAAATTGACACTTTTTCTGCACTTTGCACTTAAAAAATTAATAAAAACAAATAAAAAAATAAAAAATTGGGCTCAAGTAGTCTATTGAAAATTTGATTAGCTTTCATTTAAAAAAAGAATTAATCAATTGAGGAATGAAGGCTCCAGTGAATTATGAACATTAAATTCCATTTATTGACCACTTTGCGCTGGTATGACAATGAGTGGGGCGCCGCGAAAATTGCTGGCGGCAGAGATTTAAGCACTTGTGTCTTTTCAATGCTACAGGATGGTACCTTTGTTGAAGAAATTCTACAATGTTGAGTTCCCTGAGACTGAATGCTGGTGGATAAGCTTCACTTTTCTGTAGTGGAATATGCTTCGGTCTTCCAGGCTGAGGTAATTGCAATTCTCAAAGCCATGGACTACGTGGTGGAACATAGGTGGAGGGGAAGAAGTTTACGTGACTACAGTGATAACCAAGCTGCACTTAAGGCATTGACCAGTGCTCTATTTAAGTACTTCTAAACTAGTTCGGCAATGCAAATCTCGACTAAAAAATGATGGTGAACATAACGAGGTTGTTTTACTCTGGGTGCCAGGTCACCGGGGAGTACCAGGTTATGAGACATCTGATCATTTGGCCAGAGTTGGCTCAGACCAGGCATTCCTCGGTCCGCAACCAATTTTAGCACTCCCACCTTCGGCAATCGAAACCACCATTAAAAACTGGGTGAATACTTCGCTCAGCAATGACTGGGAGCCATCGAGTAGATGCAGGTGGGCAAAACGCATGTTGCCTTCAATCTCACAAGGTCTATCTAATTTTTTGCTCTCACTGAGCAGACGACACTGCAGACAACTTGCTGGACTACTGACTGGCCTCTTCACGTGGCACAAACACCTGATTGTGATAGGCGTAAATGACAAGTCCATTTGCCCATCTTGCCTTGAAGAAGATGAGACGGTGGAACACTTTTTGTGCTACTTGCTTGCTTGGTTATTTGTCATCGATTTTTTTTTAACTCGTTCTTTTCTCTATTGTCAGTTTCTGAAAAGTTTGGCGTAAGAAGCTTAGCCGTTTTGATGTTTTAAGTTTTGTGTTTTAAAAACGTGGAAAAATATTTTTCGCCTCATTTTAAAACTTGGAGCGATAAAAATAAAAATGATGCCATTAAGAAAAGTAAACTATTTTACATATACTCCAATTGCAAAGTGATGAGTGAGCCAAACATTTGATGAGTTTATGGTGAAGATAATGTAAATATAGCTAGCGCTCGCAGTGCTCTTAAAAATATAACTTTCCGAGCGAGAGAGTATTTTGATGTATTTGTATGTTCTATTTTTTAAAACCTACAAGTATCTAATCACATTATTTTTATAAATAGAACACAATAAAATATTTTACTTTTATTTTGGCCACTCTGAGTTTAGTATTTGAATTCACCCGCGATGCAAATTTGCATTGTTAGATCTAATTTTCACATTTAATTTTTTTACGAATTTTGGGAATATTTAGAGGTGTATCAGCGGAGGGTCCACCGAAACCAGTAAATTTATGAAAGGGGTCTGCGAGAAAAAAGTTTGGGAACCTCTGTGTGGCTGCCGCAGATTCATCAGCTACTTCTCTTCGCCTTCAGTAGCCTGCCCAGTTCACATATTTTGATGCCGTGTTCAGCATATTTTTCTTTAAACTTCGGTCATCAGCGTCAACTTCCCTCTTACGTCCAAAACTTCCACACACTGATTTCAGCTTCATATTATATGAGAGCCTCTTTCAACATTTTTGTTTACTGCACATGTGTGCGTTTGTTGGTATAAATGTAGTTTTTGAAAAAAAAAAATCTGTGTTTCTGTTACAATGGCTTTGGAAAATATGCGATTTTCAAATAAAATCCTCTTGAATTGACTTTTCGCTCTGCTCTGTTTAACTCGTGGCTATCAGCATTTCCAGCATTTCTATGGATGAGGTACGCCCCTCGTGGCGTATACGTGACATGCCAGCTTGGTAACAAGAAAATTGTGCAAATCACTAGTTAGTTTGGCCGTGATTGGAAGTGATTTGAAAAACTGATAAAAATATTTGCCTTCCTGCTGTTTAGATTGGTGTTTATACAATAAGAAAACAGATGTCAGAAAATCCTTTGCATTGAACGGGATCGAACACCATAATTTATGAAGTATGTGTTTATTGTATCTATGCAAATTATTGAAGTGAAACTTCTTATTCGAGTTCGGAGATGGTTGCGTTAAATATTTAACATCAAGTCATAAAATCTGTATCGTTCGTTCGATTTTCAAAAATGAGGTCTCCCATGAAAGGCCTCGTCCTTCGGGTGTGCAACATAGCTTTATTTCCATGAAAGGAGTTGTCACATGTTAGAAAACCGAATTCAAAATTTCTCTACCGCGGAGGGTTGCATTAAATATTTAACACCGAGTCATGAAATCTGTATCGTTCGTTCGATTTTAAAAAATGAGGTCTCAAATGAAAGGGCATGACCTGTAGATGTAATATGATTTTAGTTTTTAAAGGGTAGCCATTAGGGATGTTAATTTTTCAGCTTTTTCCGATCCCGGGGCTTTCGAGATGTCGTTATCACAATCCGGGGATCCTGGGATTAGTCCCGGGATTTAGATATTCACTTAAATCGAAAAAATTGCTTCTATATTGTTTGAGAAACTCTCCTACCATAAAATAAATAATAAATAAATGGGTTTAATACCTATTTTTTTATTTAAAGTAGCGCTTTTATGTTTTCTCTCTGACGTCAGGATTTATTTTAAAGGACTTTGTAATTTCAAAGATATGATTGATTCTAAATATTATTTAAAATATTCAATGCAATATAGAATGAAAATATGGGTACCAAATGCAAGAGGAAATTTCTTTAGAATTAAAAAAAAATATTATTTTTTGGTTCACAAGGACGGACCGATAAAGTTAGAAAGACGAAACTCGAGGATGTTATCGAGTTTATATAAGTCCTTAACATATAATTTTTTCAAAAACAAATATCGCGAGATTTCAAAAATAAAATTTTACTTACTAGTCCTTCTGCACCAAAAACTTGAATCCGTTTAAATTCTACAGGATTTCTTCTTTAACTCGATACCCTTACTTCTTTTCTAAGCACATTTCTCTAAAGTTTTTAAATCATTTTTGAATTACGGACGTCAGGGTGAAAAACTAAAAATGCAATTTTACTATATTTGGCCCATGGCTTCGTGAATATATTGATATTTGTGTTTAAAATTTACTATCGCACGGTGTTATATATATAATGAGCTAGACATTGCGCAGAAGAGAAACGACTGGCGTGCTTTGTTGAACTCGGCCAAAATCGCTTTGGCAGTTACAGCGCCAAATAAGAAGACGAAGAAGAGAATAGATCTATAACCTTATCAGTCACACAGTGTTATAATCCCCGACGGTACATGACGGTAGGAAGTTTAGTTTGGGTTAAAGTCTCACACTAACGGGGTTAGGCTTTCGGTGCTTCCTACTCTTAAAATAAACATGCATAGTAAAAAGTTAACTATCTAAATCGACGAATAGTTTTATATCAACTTTTGTGTTTTTGTACAACATATTTACCTCTATTGGTTACAATAATTTTAATAAACAATTTTTTAGTAAGTTATTGGTTTTGATTTTTTTTTTTTTGTATAGGCCACCCACCCCTAAATTCCGTTCGGGCTACGCCCATGATTATTGTGCTTGCCACATAAACGAAAAACGTTATTGAAATCGGACTAAAATTACGTCCACTTTTCATATAACGGGAAATTTCCGAAATGCTGGAAGCTTCGATAAATATTTCGAAATTTGTGGACGCTAATTAACTCAAAATTGAAAATATAAAATTCGATGTTCTACAAAACTGCATACTCCACTTTTTTCTAAAACGTGTAATTATAAAGTGCGATATCTGCAGGATTTTCTTCAGTATTGCTCGAGGTTTGGAATTCTAGTTTTTGGGGTAGCTGTAGTAGATATTAACCATACTTTTATAATGGAATAGCGAAAAATAAAATATTTAAAAAATAATTGCCCATATTACAAAAATGTTAATGTACCTTAATTTTATTAATTGACTATAAACATGTGCGGTGCTTGTTTGTGTTTGCACAGCTACGCTATTCAATATTGTCGTATTATTCAATTCCTATTGCCTTTACCGAAGCTTTCATCTTTAAGTAGATATAATTTAAAATGCGCTAAGCCTAATTTTTGCAAACTATCCTTTTTACTTTCATTTCTGTTTACAATATTTTCGTTTACTTCTCCTTTTCCACAAAATGATGCTACTTGTGCTTTACAAATTCATTTCGGCCCTGGGGTGTAATAACAAAGGCGATTGCACTCAAGACATTTATCCATGAAAGCTTCATTGCTTTCTTAGAACCTTATTTCCACAAGCTTACAACAACACATGTAGATATGTACATACATAGCATTAGACTGGGTTAGTTCACATACAAAAAAAAAGGTTGCAATTACCACCTCTAGGTTGAAAAGTTGGGGGCTTCTCTGTAATGCGATATGAAAGAGCAATGCGATGCGATCGTAAGTTAAACGCTGTAGTGATTGCCTATCGCATCGCATTGCAGTGGTCCCCTCCTTCTTACTTTGAGAGGATTTGGTGGTCATAAAAATTTTAGTCCTTGGCGAGCCCTAAAACAGCAAAAATATAACACTTTTGCTGTTTAAGGGACGTTGAAAATACACATATTTTTATGTACTATACATCTTTTCAACATCCCATCCACTTAGAGAAGCTCCTCAGCCTACTAAATTATTATAACTCATTTTAGCGATCTAGTCTAATGTACATCCGCCACTCGAGTGCAAATGTTTTGTTCCTCCTGCTTTTATGAGCTCGTATGCTCTTCTTTATATGTACACTAGGGTGGTCCTTAAAAATCAAGTGAACGATTTTTTCAGTCTCACCCCCTCAGTCGGTAATACACAGTTATCACATATAAATTTTGGTCCCGATTGGAGACGGTTAAGTCGTGTCGCACAGGGGGCAAGTTTGAGATTATTCTATAGAGACACAAAAAAATAAAAATTAATTATTTTTTCATCTAATACCCAAAATCTATACTACCATAGTTGACGATATCACATATAAATTTTGGCCCAGATTGGAGTCGGTTAAGGCGTGTCGCAAAGGGGTCAAAAGCCAGAAGCCTCTATGAGACTCAAATAATTCTAAATCTCTTTTCATTAAATACCCAAAATCGATACTACTAAAGTCGCAGATATCACATATAAATTTTGGTCCCTTTGCAGTCAGTTAAGACGTTTTCATAGGGTAATCTGAAGTTTGACGCCTGTGCCACACACCTTAACCGACTCCAAGCGTGGCCAAAATTTATATGTGATATCTTCGACTAAAGTAGCATCGATTTTGGGTATTAGGTGAAAAAAGGATTAATTTAATTTTTTTAGTCTCCATAGCAGAATATGAACTCCCCCCCACCCCTCAAAATTTATATGTGACATCTTCGACTATAGTAGCATCGGCTAGTAGGCTTAGGAAATCTGATGTAAAAATATGCTTCCTACAATTAAGGACCCCCCTAATGTGCACACTTACATACATATGTATGTATGTATATACAACGGACGAGCATAAAAGTCCTTCTTAAAAGTTTTGTGACGTGGAGGCAGATAAATGAGTCAAGTTGCTGCTCGAAGCTGCTTGTACATACTAACTTTTCATATATCTTTGTGTTGTTGTAGCGGACAATGTTTTTGTTACTTATGCAGTACATTGGCATGGCACATTGTTTGATTTAATATTGCCGCAACTGAGTTTTTTTCTTTCATCTTATTGTTGTTGCCAATTTCCTTCATTGTTGGCGTCGCTGCCAATAAAATGAAAAACTCACAGACAAAAGCTTGCGAACAAAAAAATAAATGAGCGTCATAAAAAGTCTTATACGATGTTTCCATGATTCGTAAAACGCTCTCGAATTCGTGAATTACCCTGTTTCCACGACACATAAGTAATTCGTTTGGCAGCTCTAGTTCTTGTTCTTGTTCTTCGCTATTTATTATTATTTTTGTGTACTGCAAATATCGAAGATGGAGCTAAAATTTAAGTTATCATCAACAAATTTAATTTATGTATATAGAGAACTAGTTCTTACCCGCAGGTTTTCCCCCACGTCTTTATACAAATATGAAAAATACTTTATGTAACGATGTTATATTTCATTTATTTTCTAATTTTAATATAGCCGTGATAGCATAATATGGTAGAATAAATGTATAGCTGAGGTGCTATGGAATGAAAAGCAATAATAAGTTTTTGGCACAGCAGGTGTTTTTATTTATATTAAAATATCTCCAATAAATTATATAATAGTAGAAATACCAACGGTGTATTGTAATTACTAAATTTTAACAATCTAATTTCTTACGAATAATAGCTCTAATATTATTACATAGCACGTTTTTAGTACATCAAAGCATCTATTAACATAGATGCATTTTCGAATGCAATTATCATACATTTTACTTTCGATAAAGAGTTGGGTTTTATTTTAAGGCACTCTTGTTTATTGTCATTGCAAAAGCTAAGCGAACTGGAAACTGCAGTTTTTTTAAATTCGAAAGGCATACCTGAAGGAATTAAAGGGGTCATGTGACTTGTGGTTCCGAAGATATGGCTGATAGAAACGTCCACGCCCATGTTATGTGCTACGCCCCTTTTACAAACTCATTTAGGTATATATACCTTACTATAAGCACCTACCATAGATATGTTTGCATACCAAATTTCAAGTTCACGTGACTTATGGGTTTGAAGCTATAGCTGATAAAATTTCCACGCCTATGGGATGTGCCACGCCACCTTTTACAAACCCATTTATATATACCTTGCTATAAGCAATACTATATTGATACGTCTGCATACCAAATTTCAAATTATGGGTCCGAAGTTGTGGCTGATTAAAATTCCATGACTATGAGATGATCCACAACTCATTTATTTATATCTTGCTACTTATAAGAACCTACCATAGATATGTCTTCATACTAAATTTCAAGTTCATGCGACTTATCGTCCACAAGTTAAAAATTCCACAACTCATTTATTTATATCTTGCTACTTATAAGAACCTACCATAGATATGTCTTCATACTAAATTTCAAGTTCATGCGACTTATCGTCCACAAGTTAAAAATTCCACAACTCATTTATTTATATCTTGCTACTAATAAGAACATACCATAGATATGTCTTCATACTAAATTTCAAGTTCATGCGACTTATAGTCCAAAAGTTAAAAATTCCGCGCCCAAGGGCTGTGCCACGCCCCCTTTTATAAACTAATTTATATAAACCTTACTATAAGCGTCTCCCATAGACATGTCTTCTTACCAAATTTCAAGTTCTTTTGATTTATGGTTCCGAAGTTATGGCTGATTAAACATCTGCAGGCCTATTGGAGGTGCCACGCCCCTTGCGAAATTTACGACATATTTGTAAGTAAAACCATACCTATAACCTGCCCGGGCTAAAAACAAATAAGTCTGCAAAGTTTCGTGCGAAGCCATGTCGCGGGTCAAAAGTTATAAGGTAATAAACAAACATTCATTCACATTTTTATATATAGCAGATAGATAGAAGATATTTTATTAATATTATTCTATAACTAGAAAAAGTGCCGGCGAATCTGACCAGGCCGGGAAAACTTCGATATATTTCCAATAAATATTAGAGAAGGCACCGATTCGTTCGTCATTCGCATGGTAATTTGATCTGAATTACCTACAAATGGCGAATGGCGAATACGAGAGCGAATTACAAACAAGAGAGCGAATTACGAATCGTGGAAATGCCGTATTAAAGGAATCTCCTGACCCTGACTAAACTGGAGAAATGTAACACAAAATGTCTTCAGCTCAATGACATGTAGACGGACGGTCTTACGCTCGAAGCATCCGGGCTCTGAACAGGTTATAACGTAGACGTGTGAATTGTAGTTTTTTTGTTTTCCATTGGAATGACGGAGATATCTTATATCGATGGCTGAGTGGAAGATCGACCTATCTCGGCAGCCAGTTCGAAAACGCTCTATCTCAAAAAACTTTTCAAGAACGCCCTATTTCAGAATTTAATTGAAAAACACCTTATCTCAAAATTCGGTTCAAAAACGCCCTATCTCACTTCAAAATGTATTGAAAATATGCTGATATAGGGCGTTTTTGAATCGGCAGCTGAGATAGGGCGTTTTTGAAACGAAAGTGCCACCAATACTAATGCCGTACATGTACATGGTTGGGGCGGAAATGCCTCTTAAATGTGTGCTTTAATATTGATACTGAATTAAAGAAATGTGGTAGACAGCAGTTCAGGAATCAGATTTATGTAGATTAAGATGCATGCAAGGAATAAGGTAAAGTTGAGTATGTAGAAGAAGAAAGGGATAAATATAGAAATAAAAATAAAGGTAAAGAAACCTAAATATAAAGACAAAGAGGAAGGAAAATTTATATACCTAACCTAATAACAATGGTGGGGGTGAATATGGAAATGTAGAAAAGAATGAAGATATAGATCAGGATAAAGAAAATGACAAAGATGAAGATGAAGATGAAGATGAAGATAAAGATGAAGATGAAGATGAAGATGAAGATGAAGATGAAGATGAAGATGAAGATGAAGGTGCAGATAAACATAAAATGAACATACAAAACGATAGAGACAAAGATAGAAAGGAAGAAAATTGATAGGGATAAAGAAGAAGATACAACTGAATAATGTGCGATGTTATGTTATGCTATAGAAATATAATGTTATGCTAAGTATTAAGTTAAACTCCCCTCCACTTAACCCATTCCAGCTAATGATATTTTACCTCAACTGAACTCACATAAACTATCCTTAATTGAAGCGGTTTGCTGCTAACGTACTACATATGGTACTTTCCAAACTGGCGTTATGTGACACTTGTATGACAAAATGTTAAAAAAAAAAATATTCAAAAAGTCAAAATATTAAAAAGGTGTATCTAAATTTACAATCAATTAAATGGCCCTTATTCAGTAAAAAATTGCAACTGTTGGGAGTAACGATTTAAGATATAGTAAACATACGCGCTGGTGTGACGTTACAAAAAAAAAGTGGATGTTGACTTCGATTACAAAATTGCAAAACTCTGCGAATTTTGATAGACTATTTGTACTAAAAGTTGTTATAGTAATATTGGAAATGTTTAAGGTTGCATAGTTTTCTAAGTGATACATCTTTTCTGCTTTATGTTTAATCAGCTGAACTATCTGACGTGACGTTACCTGGCGTTACGTTACTCAAATTTCCATTGAAAAAGTTTTGTTAATATTGTTCCTTGAAAGAATTTTTACTTTGACATCAGCGTCTCCAGCGGCTCCATTTTTTGCAAATCCATGTCTTATTACGTTTCAACTAAACATGTCAAATGTGAACAAATCAGAGCATAAATGCGGTTTTTCAAAATACCTGCAAAAAATGGGACTAATCCGGGTTGACTCCGGGAGCAATCGCAAAGGAGCATGCGAGTAATACCACTTTTGATCTCTTTATATGGAATGAACTGCTCGCTTTTGTTCGAGCATGTCCTATGAAGAGACTAATTGTTCACCTTTATACCCGAACGGGTATAAAAAGCGACTAGTCACTTTTAAAAAATAAAAATAAAAACTTGCGCCAGCTGAGATTCGAACCGGGGTGCTCAGTCTTGTTAGGCGAATACTCTCTCTGCGTGCCAACGCCGCACATGAAATTTTATTGACTAAGTACGTACATATCATTAAATCGTTAATAGTACCCGTTGGAGATGAGTTGGGGACTAAATGATCTCCAATTATACCCATAAGGGATGAGTCGAGACTAATTGATCTCCATTAGTACCCGTATGAGACTAGTTGCGACTAATTAATGCCCAATTGTACCCGATTGAGAGTAATCTCGGAATACTCTCTTTAGAGATTAGTCGCAACACACACATACATACATAGTCCAAATCGCGTGCTGTGGTGTTGATGGATATTCAACATTTGAAAGAAAATTTATATGGCTGGGTGTAGCTGAGTGCGCAAAGATGCTTACCACAAGT
>NW_016162111.1:13686-18275 GCF_001687245.7 Rhagoletis zephyria | reverse complement strand
GATGAAGATGAAGATGAAGATAAAGATGAAGATGAAGATGAAGATGAAGATGAAGATGAAGATGAAGATGAAGATGAAGGTGCAGATAAACATAAAATGAACATACAAAACGATAGAGACAAAGATAGAAAGGAAGAAAATGATAGGGATAAAGAAGAAGATACAACTGAATAATGTGCGATGTTATGTTATGCTATAAAATATAATGTTATGCTAAGTATTAAGTTAAACTCCCCTCCACTTAACCCATTCCAGCTAATGATATTTTACCTCAACTGAACTCACATAAACTATCCTTAATTTAAGCGGTTTGCTGCTAACGTACGTACATATGGGTACTTCCAAACTGGCGTTACGTGACACTTGTATGACAAAATGTTAAAAAAAAAAATATTCAAAAAGTCAAAATATTAAAAAGGTTTATCTAAATTTACACATCAATTAAATGGCCCTTATTCAGTAAAAAATTGCAACTGTTGGTAGTAACGATTTAAGATATAGTAAACATACGCGCTGGTGTGACGTTACAAAAAAAAAGTGGATGTTGACTTCGATTACAAAATTGCAAAACTCTGCGAATTTTGATAGACTATTTGTACAAAAGTTGTTATAGTAATATTGGAAATGTTTAAGGTTGCATAGTTTTCTAAGTGTACATCTTTTCTGCTTTATGTTTAATCAGCTGAACTATCTGACGTGACGTTACCTGGCGTTACGTTACTCAAATTTCCATTGAAAAAGTTTTGTTAATATTGTTCTTGAAAGAATTTTTACTTTGACATCAGCGTCTCCAGCGGCTCCATTTTTTGCAAATCCATGTCTTATTACGTTTCAACTAAACATGTCAAATGTGAAACAAATCAGAGCATAAATGCGGTTTTTCAAAATATCTCAACCCTGGCGCCACTTAAAGAGACCATTTTTGGCAAAAATGTTTCTGTTTACATAACCTGTATATATTATAAATAGCAGCGTATAAATAAGTTATAAATAGGACTTTTAATATTTTTTACGCGGCAGACTTTTCGCTGGAAACTCCCATATGAGTACACCTAACGTATAAAGAACATCGTTCGAAAAGTATTTTGATCAAAAGGGGAAGAAAATGTATCAAATTTTAAATTAGTTTAAAACAAGACGAAGAAAACAATTCGTGAAATTGGCAGTGAAACGCAGTTTTGACAGTTGTTCGTAGAAATATTATACGAACGCTTTTGTTTATCGAAAGGAGTAATAAAATAACTAAAACCAACCAAATCATACACTCAGGGAAATAATGCATAGGAAAAATTAATACTTTACTTTAAAAATAATATTTTCATACAAAATTTATTACGCACGGATTTGACTGTTCACATCTGAATATGTATATATAAGTGTACATACACACCCCAAGCATGCAGAGCGGAGCTCTAAGAGCGCCCTGCAAAAAATGGGACTAATCCGGGATGACTCCGGGAGCAATCGCAAAGGAGCATGCGACTAATACCACTTTTGATCTCTTTATATGGAATGAACTGCTCGCTTTTGTTCGAGCATGTCCTATGAAGGGACTAATTGTTCACCTTTATACCCGAACGGGTATAAAAAGCGACTAGTCACTTTTAAAAAATAAAAATAAAAATTTACGCCAGCTGAGATTCGAACCGGGGTGCTCAGTCTTGTTAGGCGAATACTCTCTCTGCGTGCCAACGCCGCACATGAAATTTCATTGACTAAGTACGTACATATCATTAAATCGTTAATAGTACCCGTTGGAGATGAGTTGGGGACTAAATGATCTCCAATTATACCCATAAGGGATGAGTCGAGACTAATTGATCTCCCGTATGAGACTAGTTGCGACTAATTAATGCCCAATTGTACCCGATTGAGAGTAATCTCGGAATACTCTCTTTAGAGATTAGTCGCACAATTTTTTGCAGGGCGGTAACAACACACACATACATACATAGTCCAAATCGCGTGCTGTGGTGTTGATGGATATTCAACATTTGAAAGAAAATTTATATGGCTGGGTGTAGCTGAGTGCGCAAAGATGCTTACCACAAGTTGTTGATATCCGGAGATGGTCGGGTTCGAGTTCCACTGCAGGCTACATGCAAATTAAATTTTTTTTAGTTTTTGTCTTGATTGTTCACTTCACGGATGCTTTTTCAGTACGAACGCGGTCATTTTAATATGCGCGTAATTGAATTGAATATTTACCTATATACAGTACTTTCGTTGACGGCTAAAGTAAGATCATTACGTTTCTATTTGATTTTACTATTTTTCTTCCTCAGTGTACAAAAAAAAAATACCAAATAATAAACTAAGTGGATATTTTACACTGAAGGAAATAAACATGTAAGAAGTGTTTATTATTGGTAGTAGTGCACAAATATGAAATATATGTTTCAACAGATCAAGGTCATCCACAAAATGAATCTTTTTCTAGAAGTCAACCAGAAATTTTTGAAGAAATGCGCATTCATAACAGGCTAGAGTTCAACCGAGATGAAAATGATAAGAGTTTGTGATATTTATGCGTTTATGTATTCATCAAAATGAATGGCGGTTAGGTTTATATTTTTAACCGACTTCACAAAAAGGAGGTTACTAGCTCTTACTGCCAATATAGGAGTATTACATATATGGGTTGTGTATAAAAAGGAATACAAACTCTGAAATGTAATCTTATAAAATGTGAAGTATAATTATTTGAACAAACATTTTTTGGCGTAATTTTGCAGTTTGTTTTTCTTTTCAGGAACTGTAGAAGTTGAGAATCTACATAGAACAGTTTTAGTTTTTATTTATTTTTCTACTTTCTTTTATTATTTTTTTTCACGTAACTTTGCAGAACTCTTTTTGAAGAGCTACTCAGAAAAGTTTTAGTTTTATTTTTTTAAAAACTTTTGCGTTTTCGACTTAAAGAAAAATTTTTTTTTCGAAGTATTTATCCAGAACTTTCTTTTTCCTTCTCAGGNTTGTTTTTCTTTTCAGGAACTGTAGAAGTTGAGAATCTACATAGAACAGTTTTAGTTTTTATTTATTTTTCTACTTTCTTTTATTATTTTTTTCACGTAACTTTGCAGAACTCTTTTTGAAGAGCTACTCAGAAAAGTTTTAGTTTTATTTTTTTTAAAACTTTTGCGTTTTCGACTTAAAGAAAAATTTTTTTTCGAAGTATTTTTCCAGAACTTTCTTTTTCCTTCTCAGAAACACTAGAACTATTCAAGAGCTACTCAGATCAGTTCTAATTTTTATTTTTTTTTTATGCCCGAGCTTTGTTCACAGAACGGTTGTTTGTAACAAGCAAAACGAATCGAGATAGATATAGACAAATGTATACATAAATTATCAGAATGAAAAGAGAAATCGACTAAGCGGTGACTGTCTGTCCGTCCGCCTGAGTAAACATTGAGTTATCATAACGAAACTTGGTACATGTACTTTTTTTGGGCGGAGGATGGACGGTATTGAAAATGGGCATGAGACTAGTTGCGACTAATTAATGCCCAATTGTACCCGATTGAGAGTAATCTCGGAATACTCTCTTTAGAGATTAGTCGCACAATTTTTTGCAGGGCGGTAACAACACACACATACATACATAGTCCAAATCGCGTGCTGTGGTGTTGATGGATATTCAACATTTGAAAGAAAATTTATATGGCTGGGTGTAGCTGAGTGCGCAAAGATGCTTACCACAAGTTGTTGATATCCGAAGATGGTCGGGTTCGAGTTCCACTGCAGGCTACATGCAAATTAAATTTTTTTTAGTTTTTGTCTTGATTGTTCACTTCACGGATGCTTTTTCAGTACGAACGCGGTCATTTTAATATGCGCGCAATTGAATTGAATATTTACCAATATACAGTACTTTCGTTGACGGCTAAAGTAAGATCATTACGTTTCTATTTGATTTTACTATTTTTTTCCCTCAGTGTACAAAAAAAATATACCAAATAATAAACTAAGTGGATATTTTACACTGAAGGAAATAAACATGTAAGAAGTGTTTATTATTGGTAGTAGTGCACAAATCTGAAATATATGTTTCAACAGATCAAGGTCATCCACAAAATGAATCTTTTTCTAGAAGTCAACCAGAAATTTTTGAAGAAATGCGCATTCATAACAGGCTAGAGTTCAACCGAGATGAAAATGATAAGAGTTTGTGATATTTATGCGTTTATGTATTCATCAAAATGAATGGCGGTTAGGTTTATATTTTTAACCGACTTCACAAAAAGGAGGTTACTAGCTCTTACTGCCAATATAGGAGTATTACATATATGGGTTGTGTATAAAAAGGAATACAAACTCTGAAATGTAATCTTATAAAATGTGAAGTATAATTATTTGAACAAACATTTTTTGGCGTAATTTTGCAGTTTGTTTTTCTTTTCAGGAACTGTAGAAGTTGAGAATCTACATAGAACAGTTTTAGTTTTTATTTATTTTTCTACTTTCTTTTATTATTTTTTTCACGTAACTTTGCAGAACTCTTTTTGAAGAGCTACTCAGAAAAGTTTTAGTTTTATTTTTTTTTAAACTTTTGCGTTTTCGACTTAAAGAAAAATTTTTTTTCGAAGTATTTT